>NW_019384540.1:94891-163259 GCF_000671375.1 Centruroides sculpturatus | reverse complement strand
ATTCATATAAAACAGAAAAATCAACAGTGTTATAGGGGGGTCGACTGGCTTTTAGTTAAAAGAATATAAAAATTTGAGTTAATGGCGTGCTTTTAATTTCTAAAAATAACGTCAAATATATCGAGCCAACGATGAATCTTGTTCATGCTTAAAAATAAGAATCTAAGAAAGTACTATTGATTTTTCCCCCCTTTTATATTTTTATCCATTCGGAAAATCGTTTCGAAAAGAATGAAATTTTCAGTTTTTCTTTATCTAATTCGAAATAAAATAAACATTTTTCCCATAAAATTCCAAAGAACAAAGAACTATTTCTATATTTTAAACTATAAAATAAATAAATAAATAAATAAATAAAACTTTCATCGCATGCAATTTAAATGCAGGCAAGAGAGAGGCTCGATTTCATTCACCCGCCAGCGAAACTAGTTTTTGGCTATTGACTGAAGACGTCTAACATTCCGTGACGTCAGTAAGCAACGTCACGTGATTCTAACCCCCCTTCAGTATAATTAGCTCTTTCTGGGAAGGGGGGAATCGAAATTCCGCCCCGTCCATTTCGTCGGATAATCATAACAATTATAGAGTTTGTAATGTCTTCGTGGACTTTGCTATACGAATATTTACTTTACTCGGTTCTTATTGTGTATTTGGCCGTATCAATGGTTAATAGCACCCGCATGAGAAAGTGGATTGGCAAACACGAAATTCGCAATATAAAGAAATAGTTTTTTTTTTTTTTACGAAAACAAGACTTTTTGTAATGGAATTGTTCGTACGAAGAATTGAAATTCTGCTTACAAGAATTTTACAAGGAAGAATGTGAATTACTCTATGGTTTTTCATTAAATCATTACCTTTAAGAATTTTAGTAATGGTAAATTATAATATTCTGGTATTGTTAAAACAGTGGATCCGTGCATGGAGCAGCAAATGGTTACACGGCGTCGTTGCCTCCATTACTAGAGAATACCCTTGGCAAGGAAGTATTATCGCTTTAAATTATCAACACACAAAGACTAATACCGCTCGTATTACTCGACTAGAAGAGAACAAAACTCACGAAATGAGTTTTAGTCTCGAGGAATAGGTCATGACCATAAGACGGATCTCCATCTCCTAAAAGAACAACCTCAAAGTTTAAGCAGTGCTGACTTCTAATTATATCTGGTAACGTAGATTGCCGACGAGAGAAAGAATTGCACGATTCATTTCGGTGAGGCCTTCCGAAATTATCATCATGATTTACTAGATGATAGACCGATAGGGGCGTCCTTATTCCGGTCTGAGAACTTGACCCGGCTTCCACCTCTAAAATACCCTTAGGGTAACCCGAAGTAAGGTGTGGAGTCGCTTAACCACCTACTTAACATCCATCATTTTTCTTAACGATAGCAACGGTTAGATTTTTCTTATATTTAAGAATAGTAAAAACTAAAAGTCGATAGAACTGTACTAATATTGTTATCTACATTTCGTGTTAGAAAAATTCTTTTTAGAAAATATGCTTCGCTTCCTCCGGTCGGCTTTTAATGACAAGGGAGTGCAATCATCGCCTGGCTTAACCTGTCATCTTCTTGTCAAGATGTTCTCTAACTACAGAATCCTGCCTGCTCGCACCAACGTGATCGGAATTCTGAGGGGACCACATGCAGCACGTGTAGCACAATGACCAATAAAATTCGTCTCTCTCTATACTCTTTTTTTTTTAAACAACTAATATAAATTAAAAATATATAATAATTAAGAAATATTAGGAAGGATGAGAAGAATATATTTTTTCTGTTTTTGTTTTTAAATATAGAAAGGAAGAACTCTTACAAATTACTGATAATGAAACGACTTTAATAAAGATAGAATACAAGGTAAAAGGAAAGGTTATTTACATGCAAATTTCTATCTTGTCTTCGCTTTGAATATTTTTTGAGAATGGTTGCGGAGGGCGAGAAAACAATATTACTGTTAATGAATCGCTAGCAATCTGTTTCGCTAAGAATGCCGAGGATAATTCACGCCTAGAGAAATAAAAATTAACTAAACTCCGAGTAAAAGATATATTAAAAATCACCTAAAATTAATTACGATTAAAGATTTTTTTTTATTAGAAATTTAATTTTTTTTTATTAGAAATTTAATTAATTAATTAGAATTTAAAATATTACAGAAATTCTCCAATGAAAACCGATAATTCAATTTCGGATAAAAAATGAATTTTCGATTGAAGTGACAAAGAATAGACGACTTTATTTCTTTTTCAACGTAAACAATCGAAGATTTTTCACAAAGTTTGATCGTTAGAAAAGATATATCGATGTATATCTAGACGTTTTTGTGAAGACGACGATAGAGATACAAAGGAACAGAGAGAGAGAGAGAGAGAGACCACCAACAAAGATGGCCAAGAATTCCCGATTCCTCCTCTTAAATTTGTAGAAAATATGAAGAGAGAGAAAGAAAAAAAAAACGTAACAATTCGAGTTCAACAACAAATATCATTAAGTTCTACTAAAAATATCCTTATACGTCTCTAAACGCCAATTTACCAGAGAACCAAATTTAAATAGAGAAACAACATTAGATTTGTCTCATAACTAAGTGTTAATATTTGATTACAACTCCGGATTGTATCTCCAGGGTAAGACTACGCCACGCGCTATACGAATTTTATTATTGTTAAAGTGAAAGCTAAAGTAATAAAAATGACAATGGAAAGTCCAAGTTGAATACTCGAGAACGTCATGAATAATTCAATGAAAACACAAGTTGTCAGAACTAAGGATTTTACATCGGTTTAGATTATTAAAAAAAAAAAACTTTTTGGCAGTTCCCTTTAGATAAGAAACGAATGTTTAGATTAAATTGTTCCGATAATTCAAATTTCTTTTTGTTAGTTTAAAAAATGTTTCCGAACTTTGCCATTTTCATTCGTACAATAACAGTCGAAATAAACAGAGAGAAAGACATAGAATAACGTTGTGTTCTTTTCTTTTTTATGACGTATAGAGAATGTAGAACGTAAAGAGCTTTTCAATCCAAATGGGTCATAAAGAACTTTCTTTATTAATTTTTAAAGAAGGAGATTAATAAAATAGGGTGTAATTTGATTTTTATTTTTTACTGCCAAAGAAATTCATTTTTAATCATCGGAAGTTTTCGGAACCGATCGAATCGGACAAATGATAATAATAAAAAAAGACGAATTGAAAAGAAGCAAATTGAACCGAAGGAAGAAAGATCCTATTGTAGAGTATGAAAAAAGGAAATACGGGGTCTGTTCGAAGCGCATATAAAAGCGTAGTAGACCTATAATACCAGCTGATATCCAATTCATAGCCTATACTTCCGAAACGACTTTATTTCTTCCATCATTCCCAAGGAAAAAAAAAAATTATCTCTTCTACATCAAAACTTTCGAGACGAATTACGAATTAAGACGTCAAAATTACAATTAAAATTACTCGTGTTTTGACTTTTAACTATTCGAATTGTTCGAGAATTTAAATTATTATCTAATAAAGCTTCCACGAATATAATAAATGTTTATCCTCATTTTATACAAAGAAAATTCTGTTTTCTTCTTTAAAAAAAAAAAAAAAACATAAGATAATCGATAAAAACAGAAGTAGTGGAAATGAAAAATAAATTTATTAATTTGTTGTTTTATCTTTATTATTATTGTTGAACACGTGTTAGTATTTTTTTTTTAATTTGAAAATAGAAAAAAATGTATTAAAATCTTTACAATTAGTCAGAATATGATAAACATTTTGAAGTAATTGAAAGAGATATTTATTATTTTATTTATTTATTCTTTTCAATTCCAAACATCTTTCCTTCATTTCTAAATTGTGTTTTATGAGCAAAAATTCTCGCAAGAAATTTCAATTAGTTATTTAATGGCTTCTTATTTTTTTTTTCTTTTGTATTCTTTCATTTCATAACGTGTTCTTTTGCCAGAGAAAGTTAGAAAAAATAAAAATAAAATGAATTCTTTCTAACCAATTCATTTAGTACAAGAGTCTATTAAAGAAAATTGTTTTTCATGAACTGAATAACATCATTTTCTTTAAACTTGAAAAATTTATTCATGCAAGAATTACTTTCTGAAAAGATGATCGAGTTGATTTTTCTTAAAGAACTAAACATGATGTACATATTGATTTTCTTTTTTTTTTAATTTTAATAAATGTATAGGCCTATATATATATAAAAACCTTTTGTTTCAGGAAAGAAATGGGGCATTAAGTCGATGGAAATCGGACTCTAGTAGAAAGGACGACTATTACCTGCGCTACAGTGAACAGGAAGAAACGATGGTACTTTGTTATTTTCTTTTCATTCCTAATGATATAGAAGCGGTGCCGACTCCTAATGACATCATAACTTTTACAGTTTTTTTATCAATTGATTAGTACAGCCCAGTTGTTCCGGAATACACCGGAAAAGCTTATATACGAGAAATAATAATAATAGAATACATCAGTATTCTCTAAGCATATCGAACTGCTAATACTATTGTTTGTGTCGTAAGTCGTCTTTCGTTTAATCCCGATAAAGTCGATGTAATTAGATCGTCAGTTTTCCATTCCGAATCGTCCGTAAATATTAAATTTTTTAGAAAAAATTGTAAATTCTAATTGATAGAAACGTGTTGAATATCTGTTGATATTATTACTTACAATTTTATTCCGTTTACTCTTGGCATAATTATATATTTAGCATTTTATAACAGAGCGTGAGGCATTTGACCCCAATGGTTATTTGTCAAGGGCAATATGATTTTAGATCATCTTTTTCTATTTGCCATTTGTCTTATTGATTTCTCTTAAACTTAGGGGGGGATAGATAACATCCTACCAGTGGAATTTTTTAGACTTTAAGTAAACAGGAATAAAAAAATTAAGAGTTGTAGGACAATGACCCGGAGGAAGAATACGGAGCTTTTGTCGCTATAGCAACAAGATTCGATGGTAGAAGAGAACCGAAACTTAAAAATAAAATAAAAGCCAGAAAACAATTTCTTACAGATCACACGGAGTTTGTCCTTATCCCGTGACTGTTGCTCGGGGGATGAAAATGGAAGTAGAAACAACCTGACACTCGGATTGGTCTAGGTATATCGTCAGCAGGAGACGTGGCGTTACGGCTAGTGACAGGGATTCAATCGTCTGTCCACATCGCCACCAACCTTAATAGAGAAAGCTGTCTCTTCTCGGAAGCAGAAAGAGAAACACAACAGGTGCGAATATGACTACCTGCCGATTCTCTAATGGTTTCATGTCGTGTGTTAATTTTTTTTTTTTGTCTACGGACTTCAGAATTAATTACGGTTTAACTGGTTGCTTCTAAGTAATTACATCGATGTAAAAAGCGCGTATTGTAAAAAAAGAAAAATATATATATATATCTTCCGTATACAATAGTGACAATTGATTAGCATTTTGCCATCCTTACAATGACAAATTATTACATCCCGAGATAGCGAATGATTTATTATCCGTATTTTGAGTTAAACGATTGCGATCTGGGTGAGACGACAATATAATTAGTGTGACGAAACACTCGGCAACAATCGGACGGTCCTTCCACCGGGGTGACGAATCGGCAAACACTAAGTTTCTAAGTATATTGTCATTAAGTACGTAGGATAAAACGACAATATTCATTTAATTTTATCCGTTCAACATAAAATAGCATTAAAACATCGTTACATTAATTAACTTATAATTTACTTACACTATTGTACAATGGAGAAAATTTATAACATCAAACAAATTACATTTTCGGTTTAAGTTATGCGGATTAAATTAAAATTATTACATTACCGGTAAGGTAAATATTTAAAAAAATATATACAACGTTTCATTATTTAAGTGGCCAAAGCAATTTATCTACGGAAATATTTTTGTTATTCGTTTAATATTTCAAATTCCTAAGAGAATGAAGACGTCATTTGGATATAAATAAGTTTATTAAATCAAGTAGAAAAAAAAAGTAAGTAAAATTTATAAACTTTTAAAGGTGGTAGGTTTAATAAATTTATTAATTAATTGCGATTTTTAATTAAAAATAAATAAATAAATAAATACTACGAATAAATTAACTATTTAAACATCGATCTTATATTATTTTTTATATTAAATATTAAAAATATTTTTAAATTTGAAACTTATGAAAATTTTAAATTAAGTTTCAAGCAAAAACGTATTTTTAATGTTTCCGATAATGCAAAAATAAATGTACGTACGACGTTACGTTCTACGTATATTTTAATAAATTCGGACTTTGGAGGAACGAAAAATTCGTCAGAAATAATTACGGAAGAACTTTAATAAAGCATTTTTTGTAGAATTTTCCGTGGAAAGTTCTTCCTTTAAGCGCCATCGATCCGTCTTCGTCTTCCGCGCCCCGTACAGTACGTAATCTGTAAATGGCGTGTTACGCGCCCGGCGTAATTGTGGCATTTACCAACGAAGAATTCGGCAGAATTTAGAAAGAAAGAAAAAATAAATAAATATGGGAAAGAATCGGCGTTATAGATTGGGCCCCCGTGAAAATTTGAATTAGGGGGTCACCGCGCGCAGTGTCCACTTGAAGCACTTTTCTTAGGTGGAATCTCCGGTGTCCCGGCTGGTTTTTAACGCCACATCGGCAATTTAGAGTTCTCGGATACGGTCTAACTTTTAAATTTCGATATTCTTACTATAGTAACGAGTGTATAAAAGATTGGTTTTGGGCTCTCCGTTAGCGGGGATCCCCATTTTACTCGTAAGATAACGCGCCATTAGAAGGAATCTCGGTTATGTCGCGCGAAATATTAATCGAAATAGAGAAATTCCTTTATCGAGATTAAGTTTTGAATTTTGTAAGATAAAAAAAACCTTTATTTAATTGGAAAAATTTCTAAATTATCTGTTTTTTTTTTTCCTTCTTCCTTTCCTTCTTTTTCCGAAATTTCTAATTACGGTTTCTTTACAGTTTCGTCTTTAATCATTTTTAATTAACCGAGTAAAAAAAAACATGGATTACTTTATGGCAAATTTCTATAGATTTCCTAACTAATATTACACTCGTTAAAACAGATAAAAATTATATTAAACAATAATCTGTCCATCAGACAATCGGACCCGCCATTTTTTTTTAATCGTTTTAATCCGAAAGAGATTTCCATACCAGGAATTAAAAACAAAAAAGGAAGTAAGAGAGGGAGCGGAAAGAGAGCGTTATAGTTTGTAGAGAAGGAAATTTATACGGGGAGTAATTAAAGCGGAGAGTATAGAATGTTGGGCTTTTGTCAAATCCGATAGAGGAGAGACGGAAGCCGACGCAATCCAGATCCACTTATAATTTGATACGGGAAGAAAGCGGAACGGATATCGGTCGAAATAACCCCGCTAATAAGAGTTTTCTCTCCGTTGACCGCTTCCACGTCCCCGGCCATTAACAGTCAGCATCCGTTCGGAAACGATGCGAACCGACCGTTCGAAATCTAGCGGAAGGGAAGTGGCCACCCCCCACCCGTAAAACATAGGAACTCGACAAAGCCACTTTGGCATTGGACGGATGCGCCCGTCGCTCCACAAAATCAACGAAACAATTTTATGTTAAATAGACGAACGGAAAATACACCGCGGAAGACGAAAACGTCGATGTTTACGTTTTCTACCTGCCGAAGCTTCTCCCTCCAGAAATAATAAATACGGTTAGTCGATAAGAATTTCGTTTTTCTCCGGATTCTGTGGCCCGCATCCATCGATTAACGTTACTATTTTAAATATCGAGTAAAGAGATTTAAAATACACGCCGTCTTTTTTTTTTTCTATTTATAAACCCCGGGGCGCTAGTAATTATAAAACCGGATACTTGCGCCTACTTAAAAACATCTGCCGCTCGTGTACCACTCGCACGCGACTATTATTATCCCGTATAAAATCGGACGAATGACTACCGTCCGGCTCTTTGATAAATACAATTCGTAAAACGTCTCTGACCGTTTAGCCGAAAAATATTTAGAATAACCCACGATTGGCCACCGGAAAAAATCGATTTTCCGGTTAAAAACTCGTAATTGGCCAAATTTGTAATCACCCCGGGCCGTTTGAATTAGAACCGTGAGGCCGTGGTTATAAACGTTCGGAGAAGGGACCCACCCCTTTTGTTTTTGTTTACGTCCGACCGAAACTTCGCTCCTTCCCGGTCATAAATTACAAAAATTGTCCACTGACCGACGATTGAATTTGTCGAAGGAATAAATACTTCGTTACTCTTTCGGTTTCTAGAGAAATAATTTAGTTTCTCCGTTTTCTAATTTGCATATCATTTCGAATTCTCCGGCCAAACTTTTTTTTTTTTTTTTATTTCTGAAATACGACGTTATTACGAATTGCGCTTAAATCTTTAAAACGGAGAAAGACAATCCGTTAGGTTCGAGTCCGGTTTTTCTTCGTTTATTCTTCAATTTTTTTAAAAAAAAAGATTTAGTAATTTGAGTTTTTTCCGTTCATAAAACTGAAATGGCCGATTGGAATTTGCTAAGAGGATTCAAATTTAATTGAATTGTTACAAACGAAAAGTAACCAGTTTTTCGGACGTCCTAATTGGATTAACTTGTTTTTTCCAATTTTTTAAAACTTCTTATCGCTAATGTATTAAAATCTTTCTATCTTCGACAATATTTTTACGACGTGTTAGCTTCGTAATTTAAAAACACAAAAAAAAAATTAACGTAATTACAATCGAATGTATACACTTGGAAATTTTCAAATTAAAACGTGTAATTTATTCGAATTTACATTGCTAAAAATCCTTACTTCTCGACGTATTAATCAGGTTACGGCCGAAGTTTTCGTCTTTGAAACGTGAACGTCGAACGTCGAGCGCCGCTTTGTAAGCGGCGCTCGACGTTCGACGTTTGACGTTCGACGTTTACGTTCACTCGACGTTCGACGTTTGACGTTCGACGTTCACGTTCACTCGACGTTCGACGTTTGACGTTCGACGTTCACGTTCACTCGACGTTCGACGTTCACGTTCTACAGACGAAAACTTCGGCCGCAACCTCTCTATTTCTTCTAAAAATACGAGAATTTTAAATGTAAATTTGACTTTATTCGTCTCTCACGTCTATTATTTTGATGTATTGAACGTAATAAAAATATTTTAAATAGAACGAGAAAGAATTATTTAAAAATTTAAATGTAATAAAATTAAAACACTAGATGGGAATCGATAGAAATCGATTCCTTTCTCCTATCCTAATAACATATCCGCGAAATACCGAAGAAAAGTTTTCGAATCCTTATACGAAAGGCGGAAGAGAATAAAGCTTAAGAAATTTGAAAAGGTTAGAGGAACGAGAAAAAAAAGAAGCTACATCCAATATATAGTTAAGCCGACTTGTGGCTGGTTACATCTGCTACTGCAGCCATTCTCGGTAATAAGACAACATCGATCCTCCACTTTTGCCCGAGGGGTATTCTGTAAATTTTTTTTTTCTTTTCCCAAAACTTCCAACAAAACAATTTTCCAATCGAAAAATATATATATATATATATATATATCGAAAAAAATTTTTGTTTCGAAGGAAACTATTTTCAAATCTTTTTAATTAAGGAGTATCGTGTTAAATAATACCCCTTCGAAAATCCTATAAAAGTTTGCGGAAGAAATCAAAAATAAAACGATCAATAATGCATTAAAGGAATTTCGGTGTCATTTCGTAAACTAACATGGAAAATTCGATTTTTTTTTTTTTTTGAATTTACCGTCTCTTAATAGATAAGAACAATCTCTTCGCCCTCTTCGTCTAATTTTAATTCATAAAAAATAGAAGAAAACTCATCATTTAACTTTGATTTCCATTTGTAGAATCCCACAGACCAACCGTTTCTTTCATTTACCAGCCATTTTTTTTTTCTTTCTACCTTTTTTTTCACGCAAAGTCATCACCGATTGATTAGGTATGTTTTAACTTTATCTGTTTTTTTTATATATATTTTGAACGATTACTCAAAGAATCTACAGTTACTCGAGAATTTCAAAGAGTCGGAGAGGGGGGTGTGGAGCAAATTATAAAAAAATATTAATATTATAAAAGTGGGATAGTCGGAGGATTATTATTATTATTATTATTTTCCAGATTATAATCGAGAAATAATTGAATTATGTAGGCGATGCGAATAAAGATAAAATTCAATTATCTCGGAAATAAATGATAAATTAAGATATTAAGGACGAAATAAACAAGACTCTTCGTTATAAAATGTAATAAAGAAAACATCTTTTGTTACCGGCGGGACATTAACGACCCGCCATTACGTACAAGACGAATTTGTTCAATTTGTTGCTCGAAAAATATTTCCGTATTTAAACAATACGACGGAAGACACAATGAAAAATGTCGACGAACGGCTTCTTATCTCTCTCGCCACCATTATTTCTCGGACATTATCGAATGAGACGATTGGATCTTTTCGTTAATGCCACATCGTCACGAGTTTCCTATCCATCCACTTTCTTAAGCACTTCTTCCAACGTTTCGTTCCTGCCTACCTTACGGGTAAAATGTCGTTTCTATTGTATATTTATAGACGGAAACATTACGCGAGTGGAAATTTCTAAATAAATTAAAAAAAAAAAAAAGTAATGTAATGTAATATTTGGCATTCTTCTCTCGGCGTGGCGATTTACATACCATTCGCGAAAGAATAAGTAAAGTATTTTTGAAACGTGGCTCCATCTAGCGATTTTAATGTAAATCGCTAAAATCGGAAATACGGGTCTTTAGTTGAATAAAAAAAACCTTCCCTAAAATAGAATACGAAATGCCAATATATGGCATGTAAAATTGGCATTTAAACTGGAAATTTCCAAATACAACATAATTTCTAGGTACGGGTTATCTCACTATTGTTAGAGGTTCAATTACGTATAGTCGAAGAGAATAAAAGAATCATATACTTCTTTATGATTCTTTTATTCTCTTTCACTATATGTAATCGAACCTCTAACAAAACCCAGCACTGTTAGTCGACAATACCCAGCACTGTTAGTCGATAACACCCAGCACTATTTAGTACCCAGCACTGTTAGTCGATAACACCCAGCACTATTTAGTACCCAGCACTGTTAGTCGACAGAATTCGAAGAGACTATAGTACCGGTGTATCCAGACGGTGCAGACTTTAAGAACGAGATAGACATACAACACCGGAGGTTGAGGCGCTGGAGAAGACCAGCGCCTCAATCTCTTACACCCAAAATCTATAGAGGAAAACGAAATAGGCAATAATCGGAAATAAACATTTGTCTAAGGTTGAAAAACGTAATTTTTCTAAGAAATCAAACAGAACCGCTTAAGACACCAGTCTTTAATATTGTTAATTTAATGGTAGATTTCGATCGATTCGCCATTTTGCGGGAAGAAAACGAATAGGACGAGCCATCTTCGTCATTAATAAGATAAAGTAAGTTATATATTTTTTAATTACACCTATATATAGTGCTATATATGTTATCGAAGATAAGGAAAGATTAATTCTCCACCGAAAATAAATTTTAGCGAAGGAAGAAAAAAAAATGAACTCGGAAAGTTTATCGAAAAACAAGAAAAAAAAAAAGGAACGGCCTTTAAAACAGTCTTTAAGAACCTTATCGCCAAAGACGTAGTTTATCATCCGAAAAAGCGCTTGGTCTTTGGGATTACAGAAGGGCTGTCATCTAACCTATCCGGCTATAATTACCCTCGACCGGAACACGACAATAAACCAGTGCTTTAACTCACAAACTTCCACCAGAGTTTTTCCTTCCGACATCTCCACGTCTCTGGAGACGACCACTTTTTTTTTTTTCCTCCCTGCTTTCAGACGGGGAAGAACTTACGTGACGCCATTATTCGTGACTTACAAGACGATTTTTTGCAAAATTCTTTCCAACATTTCGATAAAAACTAAATGATTTCCGAGTGTCTTCCGTTTTAACTCAATCCTACAAACACATTCGAAAATGACGTTAAAAATTAAAGAAGATAATGGCCGCATTTTGTACCGTAGAGACAAGAATATAGAATAAAATTCCGAAGACATTGAAAATGCAATTTTGCTTTCTTCTCTCTTATTGTTTTTTTGTCCCGGTAAAAGAAAAAAAAAAGCAAAAAGAATTTTTTTTTCTGTAAGGCGGTACCGTAATGAAGAGTGTTTTTTTTCCTTTCCTTTCCTTTCCTTTCCTTTCTTACGTGTTCTATCGGAGTAATGGCCAAAGAAGGAAGATCCGTCCGATACCGTAAGCTCTTCATCTATTTAATCCCGATATATAGAAGAGAAATATGTAAACATTGGGAGATGGAAGCTGGGTTAATCCATTATTTCTCTCGTAAGGGCGGAACACTAAGTTTGCTTCGGGCGACTCTACTTATTTGTATTGAAAATGAATTCTTGTTTACTTTACTACAAGTAAAAGTTGGTTGTTTGACTTAAAAGATGTACCGTCTTCTATATTGAAAATACATACACCAGAAATTTAAAAATATGAAATCGAAATTTGTAAATTTAACAAATCTTATCGGAGGAATAGTCTGATATAAAAGCGAAATTATTTAATTAATTAAAATGGAAAGATTAGAAATATTATATTACATTTATATCTTATCTTGGGAATAACGTGTTAAATAAATAAATAAATAAAATAGTTGTCAAAGACAGTAAAAATCGACACGGTTAGAAAGAAGAAAAAGTCGGAAGCACAAAACTTTCTTTATTTTTATATTTTGTTCGGACCCTATTATTGGGAGATGATTGATGTCGTTCTGCGGTCAAAGTAGAACAGAGACAGAAACTGTATTGATATTTCTGTTGACTTTTGTGTCTATTCCACTCTACTTACATTCCTTTTGTTTTTCTCTCTTCCTACAATTCTATTAATACTCCTATAAAGTTAGAACAATTCTAACGGATCGTTCAACCCTTTTACGTTGTCCGCAATGTTGTAAAATCCAAAATGGCACCTCCTCTTTCTCGGTGGTACTCTTTATTAAGACAAATTTTCACTTAATTATAAGCGCGAATGCAGTTAGATGAAGCCGAATGAATCCAGAAAACGCACTTTGTTATTATCTTTAAGGATCATTAGGTATAATTGCCACCGGATAGATAAAAATTAGATAATTGAAGATCATTACAGTGGACATTGTCAACTCAATCGACACTCGGCAACTTTCTTCATAGTCGAGTTGCAGCAGAGTCGCACGCGTGATTGCTTCGACATTTTATACTCATTGATCTTAGATGGCAAAGCAATTTCTAAAGATTGGAATTTTTTTTTTCTTTCCTTTCTACTTTCTAGAAAATATTTCCTCCTCCTCCTCTTCTCTATATTCTTTTTCTTTCTTTTTTTTTTATATACACGTTCGAAGCTTTCCCGGTTTACAATTTCTTCGACTGGCAAAAAATTTTAAGTTATTAAATAAAGAAAAGGAGAATAAATTTACCAAGACAGAAATTCGTAATGAATATAAATTTGACGAAAGAACGGCTCGACTCGTCTTTTATCTCCCACAGCTAAAAACAAAAGTATAATTTCGAATATATTAATGCCGTTTGTGACATTATCAGTTATAAATCTTAATTATAAAAATTTTCGAAATTTAATAAATGAATGATTCCGGTAGAGAACCCACTTTATTTTTCTCTACCGAAATAAAATAATGGAATATAAAGCCTGGTGTAATACGAATAAATATCATTTAACTGTACCTTTCACACTTGAAAAAAATCCCATTTTTTCACACAATTTTTAATTAATAAATTCTTGAAATACTTGGAATATTTTATTACGTTTACTAATCAAAATTTTATATTTTATGTATTAATGTACGAAATATTTGTTTAACAGAAACATGTTTCTATTAACGTATGATGACGGGATATGTTTCTAGTTTATATTAAATAAAGTAGAAAACATATTTCGTCTTCACACGAAGCTTCCAGCTTTATAAAATCCATACATTCGTGACATAGATCCATAACACTACCGTGTAGAAAACAATAGGTGATTTATTTATAAATGTACCTTCCGAGACCAATTCCCTACTCTTTCCTACTTGTTTACTATCCGTAATAACTATCGACTAAAAATACAGCAACGAGTTGCTTAACTTTTCCGGCAATATTGGTAGCTCCATCTGTTACGATATTTTAAAAACTTTCTACATTTTTAACTATTATAAAAAAATTTTTAAATGCTAATAACCATTAAAATCGTCATTAAGTCCGACCATATTGGAGATACGCGTGACCTCCATTATCTTTCCACCCCCTCGACCTTTAACCACCAAAATTTAATAGATTCAATCCTCCTTATACGCAAACCTCCCTGCAAAATTTCAGAAAATTTCGACGAAAATCACGAGAGTTATTACGCTTCAAAGAGGAAGAACAAAATCCTTTATAAGAGGGGAGAGATAGAGAAACGATTACGTTATTCGTGGGAATGTGACGTATACTGTACGTATCGACCTGGCATTGTTGCGTAAAACGTAACACATCATCTAAATTTTTCGTTGGAATTTTCCAAATTTTATTCTTTTCGATGACAAAAATATTTATAAAATATTAAAAATGCAATTCGATTATCCGAATTAAAACGATTCTGCATTAATTTACTACAAAAAAACATCGGACATTTTTGTGAGGATTGAATTATTCATTCCACGACCGGGCAAAACTCGCCTTATATTTTTTCATTACGAGCGAATGGCGAGAACATTTTGGTTATTTTTAACAAAACATTATTGAACGGCATTGGGATTTTTCTCTTCCCCCTTCGAGTAATGCGATTACACGTAATAAATAACGAAGATAAAATACTAGAACATTTAATACTTTAAATAAAATAGAATTAGTGATAATTAATGACTTATTGTCCAGGTTTATTAGCCATCAAAGGCACTCAAAATTTGATTTGACTGTCAAGAATTTCCATTCCCGTCGAAAATATTTTACCGAATGAAAGTTTAAAGAGAAATTATAAACGTGCTCCATCCCATTCTTACCGAATTCTGTATTGGAAAGTTTACTTTCTTTCCCGTGAAAAATGTAATTAGTCCATCAAAAATAAACGGTGCATCGTTTTCCAATGATATAATACTAGACTTATGCTTTGTTAATCTAACGTCGAGCGTAGCGAAAGGTAAAACCTCTGGCGCCATCCGGTGAGAAATTTTAACATTATTTTTATTTTCGGAATTATTTATTTTTCTTCTCCAAAAATTTAACGCCGTATAAATGTGACTGGCTTATAAAAACGGTAAAATTATTAAAATGCAAATAAATGTCGATTATTACCGAGATATTCTAACTTACCGGTCTACTGAGAAAATAAATTCTTTACATTGAAGAAAAATAGATATTTAGCACCAAATCTGGTTCGGTGATATTTCGGTACACGCGAAGACATTTCCGTAAGAAACAAAATTAATATAAAAACAATATAGGCCTATTGTTGTATTTTTGGTATTGCATTCATCACGAGTGAGTTTTTCGAGACTGCCAAATTTGCAACGCATCCTCGATAAACCATACTTTTTAACTGTTCCCGCAACCACGGGAATTAAAATCCCCCAGAACGAAGTGGTAGGCGGAAGCAAATTCATCACTAATCGCCGGTTACCGGTGAAATGTCGACACGGTAACTTCTTCCATTCACTCGAAGCAAAGTCTCGGTTGGGGTTGAAGTACCACAATAAGGTTTCGAGCATCTCCGGGCCGTCGCAAGCCCATTCTTCGAAGAAGAACCGTTCGAGATAAATGTGGCCGCGAATGATTGTAACTTTAGACGAGTGCAGTGGAATTTGCTAGAAAGCACGAAGGTTTTCCGCGGCTCAAATGCGAGTTAGGAATGTTCACTGTTCCACGAAAGATTACACGAAAGATGTACTATCTTTCAAGCTGAACTCTACGCTATTAAAAAGGCAATTGCATGGACTATGCAAACTCAGAATAATATTGCAATAAACATCTACACAGATTCACGTTCTGCATACAATATTATATATAGCAATATATTACACCCTTTAGCGGAGGATATAAGAAACTCAATACGCCTTGCTACGTGCAATATTAAAATCTACTGGATCAAGGCACATCAGGGAGTCTATGGCAACGAAAGAGCCGATACTTTGGCTAAGTATGCTGCTGACAATACAATTTTACCAATAGAATACGATAAGCTAAGTGTTAACACCCTGAAAAGATTAATTTGGGAAGAGACGATACAGCTATGGCAGCAAGAATGGAATCAAAACAGTTCCCACATCACGTATAAATTTATCCCTGATCTGAAATACTTCTATTCTATTAAATATTTTCTACCTAATCATATTACTACTCAAATATTCACCGGTCATGGAAAGTATGCCTCATATCTAACTCGTTTTACAACCAGAAATGATGATAACTGCCCTACATGTCGCATAACTGATGGCCCAGAACATTATTTCTATGACTGCATTATGTTCTGCAAAGAGAGGCTGGAATTGCAGTTAATTCTGGAAGAATACGGCATACAATGGCCATGTAAACTTTGTGACATATGGGTTAACAAAAATGTCTACAATGCTTTTATTAAGCTTGCTGAGAGCATTTATACAATCACCAATCAGATAATTTATAATTAAAGTTTTTGACTTCATTTGTATCAGCTGAATTCAAATCTTTAATACTTATTTAATATATATTTAAATAGCTATTGCAAGTTGCTCTAGCATTTCTGCATTGCAATAGGGTTATTCCTGGAGAATTATTATAAGAATGCATGCATTGATAATAATTAATATTAAATTAATGATAATTTGAAGTTACTTTCAGTAGGCTTAGAGTGCTACATATGGATTAATAGTAAATTAATAATATCATTGGTACTTATAGAAATAGTGAAACTATAATTATGTATAATGATTAGGTTATTGGCTATTCATTAATCAGTGATCTACTATTGCTTTGTTATAAGTCAACTTGGAGATGAAACATTGCAAGTGAATAGACTACAGACAGAAAACAAGAACTTTATAGAGTGATCATTGAACACTAACTGCAGAAATGATGCAAACACAGGGAGGACTGAAAATACTAATATGACAATAAGTGACCACATACGTTTTATTACTCACAGAGGACATGGAAATACAAATTGAAGATAAGAATTGAAGACAGAGATTAGTGTGAATTATTGATACATATAGAACTATTAATGCTACCAACGACTGGTAGTTATGAACTTCTTTACGTTATCTTCAGTGATTTTCAACATGTATTTTATTAATTAAGAATACTACAGTTGGAAACTGGTATTAATTTAAAATAAATCTATAAGTATAGTTAAAGTATTGGAATACTAATCTGTACAGACTAATTGCATATTAATAATTTTAGTAGCATTGAAATTATGTATTATAAATATAGTAATTTATATTATTAATGTAAGTAGTTGGAATTTTAATATTTAACCAGAAATAATAACTATTTTTAAGAGAGTGTTCATTCACAACTTTACGTTAAAATATAAGATTGTTAAATATATATGTTGAACATGTATGTTAACATATCTTTTGAATATATTCAGTTACAAACATTGTAAATATTATTAATATTGGTTCTACTATTATCTCATAACGTATTATATATATTACATATATATATTGAAATATTATATACCAATATCTAACTTGAACTGTATAGCTTATGTTATAACAAATAATATATAAATTAATACTGTATTATACATTTTATATTGTAATATTAATTAAACTTATTGTATAGTTTTTCCTGATAATGCCACAGCGGGGTCAGGATATATGTATATTACATGTAAAAATAAAATGATTGATTGATTGATTGATTGTTCACTGTTCCACTTACATTGCAAAAGTCGATGCAAAACTCCCGCGGCGGCAAGTAACTGCTTGTTATGGCTCATCTTATCACATTAGAGATTTTCATGTCCTAGTTTTTTTTCTGTGATGTACTTCCGTGCCGAGGATGATGCTTTCTCATCCCTAGCGTTCGGGCATCGTTATTTAATTTTACACTTGTCTGTTTCTATTTTTTCCATATTAATTGTAAAAGTTTCAGACTGTATTGTTTTAACAATATTTGCTTCATCCTACCTTACAATCGAGCCATTTGTGACATTGCCGCTAAAACTGTACTACCTTTGGTACCTTTTTCAATACTGTACTTGTGTTCTTTGAGACGCATTGCGAAATTTCTTTGTGTAACACCCACGTAATCTTTTTTCGCGCTTAATTGTTGGTTTTTATAGTATATTTTGTATACCCCGGCTTGTTTCTCCTTTTTTGGTTTGCCTTTATCATTTCTAAATATTTTATAAATACTAGGCCATGACGGCCGGATGGCCGAGCGGTCGAGGTGGCACCCGGGCTCGGATCCGGACGGGTCGATAAATTCCCAGCAATTTTTCGTGGAGTGGTCTATCCGAATATCTCGGGCCTTGTCCCTCACCATCCGATCGCCTGATTATGGACCTGGCCGAACCCATAATGAACTTGCTAAAAAAGGCCCTTTTAGTGCCACAGGGAGGAAAGACTTAAAAACAAAACACAAAAAATACCCAAAATTTCAGGGAACTTTCGACAAAAGGCACAAGGATTATTAAGCAACATTCCATCATTGATATATTAAATTTACCGTATTGACTTAGGTTTCTAGGAGCGCTCATAGTGGTCATTTTCGTATAATCGGTTTCCAGGAAATCCAGTAATCCGACAATCTGCTGTTATTCGTTGGTCCGACGTATGTCGGATTACAGAGACTCTACTGTATTTGCATAAATAGACGACCGTCGGTCGTAAATGGGATACGCGTTTGCGTATTAAAAGAAACAGAGATTTCCAAATTACGAATAAATGATCACCCGTCATGTACGGATACATTCGAACATACGAGGAACGAGGTGTTCCAGTAAATGAGAGAACTATAGGATAAAAAGAGGACTAAAAGCGCAAAATTTGGAAACAATATACGCGTTACTGGACTAAACTGTACAAGGAGATAATATGGAATTCGTACAAAATTCCGCCTGGAATTCGACAAAACTTACGTGAGCGTGATTATGCGTACAATGCATCGTCGATACGTAAACTACTAAAACGTAAAGACACGTTTTAACACTTTACGCAGTGTATGGGCGGCAGATCACGCGTATGATATATCTAACAGCCAGTTGATATTTTCTGGTGGAACGGATTTTAATCTCTTTTGTCATAAACACTACGGACACTCGCCGAAAGGGACGACTACTACTATTATCCACCCCTGCCAAAGAGACAAAATTTTGGTGGTGAAATGTCGAGAGGATTGAAAAATTCTTGTTTTATTCCAATGCCACCCATGTTTGATGTGTATTCCCCCCCCCCGGGAAAGGTGGATAAAATACGGCTGCGCGTGGATCGAAGGATTTAGAAGCGAATAGTGAATGGACGGACACACTTTCGTTTTATTATATACATATAATAAATTTGAAATAATTGACAGAAAAAATTGACTAAAAGTTAAAAGTTAAGGCGAGCGATAGAGAGCAATGGAGAACAGAATGATGCCAATCTCTAACGAAGACAAAACACTAGAGAGAGCGAGATAGGTGATAAGCGATATATGAATATAATAAATAAAAAGTGGTATATAGATGCTCCTGGATTTACGATAGCCAATGCGAGTGTGGAAGAATGGTTAGAATTTGAACTTAAGCTGCTCTACTAATGCGTTAATGAACTTTTTTGAAACTTTTTTATGTATGCCATCTTATATCTACTTGTGTTTTACAGTATACCCAATGTATGTAATACCATATGTCTGCAAATCCCCACACTGTGTCTCCCGCTACTGGTGAGAACAGGAAGGCCATTACTCTCAATGAGAAACAACATCTAAGCGTGACAATTGTGGCGGTCGCTCGTGAGTTTGGGCTATCGCAATCAACGGCAACCCAAACCCAAAGATTCCCGGTACATTGGCTATAGTTTGGACGTAGTATTGGGAGGAATAATTTGACTCGAATAGATTTCAGGTCATTCATGCAGCACTGAGTTGCGCAGTTGTCTACAAACAGGAGAATTCAACAGTAAATTTCATTTCCAGTTTCTTCAGCCACTCCGTGTACAGCTCAGAAGTCGTCCGGACCTTTTATTGGATTTGTAGTTTAATGGAGGCGTTTTAATCCCTTTGAAACAACGCGGCATTTCTGATTTTTCAATAACTACCAGCTTTATCAATTATAACGGGGAATAACATAATTTATTATTTTAAATCGTTTTGAGTTTGCTTTAACAATTTCGAATCTTTGACAATTCTATTCGATTCGATTCACGAAAATTAACAGCGAAACGATTGAATGCACTTCCCCAAAATAAGTCAAATGTTCGATTCTTCTCTTTGAAGAAACCACACGATTGATCAATTGTTATCGAAATATTGTGATGTTCCTCTTAACAATATTAAAAAATACCTAAATCTAGAAAGATCAGGGACTAAACTTACCCAAATAATCGCTGCAACTAGAGCAAAACTCAGAAAATACTCAAACAATTCACTGAATCGCAGTCGAACAAAACAGAAGGCAATTGTCGAAATTTTATTGTTGCGTAGCGACTCAGTTTAATATTAAAAATGTAGATTTTATGACAAAATTTCGGGGTTTTCGCGTCTGTCTTTCTATAGAAAGATCTCGACGTACCATTCTGCATTTTGTCTGTAGCCTTTCACTCATCCCCACAGAGACGAGGTAGAATCAAGAATCTTCTGGAACTATTGTTTCTATATAACAATATAGAAACGTCGATTTATCACTGAAGACAAAGACAACGCGCTGCCAGTTTGTAGCAGTCCACCTTTCTCTATCATGGCACTACGTCGAACCGAGCCGACGTTGTTAGGGCGCTGATGATTCGAGAAAAGACAGGTTCTGTAGCCATGCTTCCATCTGTCTCTGGATAGTGGACAAAAACGTCACAGCTATTCGTGATTCTCTCACTATCAAATGATCGTCTCTCCTCTTCCTTTTTATGTCTGCAATGTTCAGATTCTGCCCGCATATATGTGGGCCCTCACGTATTCACTTTCTTAACATGTCTTCACAATCAGATCAAATGCCCCAGATGGTAAAAAATTCGGCGAAATGATGCGGCCTTTCTCAAATTCCGATTTTAATAATTAAAACAAAACATCTATCAGACGAAACCACTGATTTCAATCAATATTATGAAGTTCTAATTCGTAATTTGTAAGCCATTCATAATATAGTATTCTGCAAAACCCCTGTTAATTATGCGAAAAGTAGCCTCTTTTGTAGTTCATACGATGTGGGATTGTTTGGATTACCTCCCAAGTCTGCATTGAATATTAAATATTGTTGGATAAGTTATTAAATAGTATCAACAATCAATATTAACAATGTTTTTCCTACACAATGTACCAGAAAATCGAAATTTGTAAGTAACCAAATATAAGATTTATTAAGTAATTTCCTGGCACTCCATTTCCAGAAAAGAAAAACCCTAATGGAAGCTTATTACTACCTTTTAGGATGAGAATCATTAATACAAGGGCTTGATTTGCATTAAATTGAGTTCGTCCCGTGTACTAAAATCTTCAAACCCTGTTATATTATCAAACGTCGAATTATAAGATAACAATGGCTTGATAGATTTTAATAATTAAAACAAAACACCTATCAGACACCGGGGTTTTTTTTATTAGTTTTTCTAATGCCTCAATAATTTTATTATTTATGCCCGCTTTCATAAGTATTCTAGAAATAAAATTTTTTAAGGCGAGGGATTTAGGTGAATTTTTAATTTACCTAATCCCTAATTAATTGTTTTATGGATTAATTTTTGAAGAGTGTTAAATGCAGATTTACTTTTTGCATAAAGTATTATAAGCAACCATCTTCTTCTGTTGTGTATCGTCGAGAATACAACGATAGAGACAAAAAGAATGCCATTCTGGTCAACAAATTACAGGAAGTGAATCGTGGAGTACGAAGGATACGGTCGAGAAATTCCGAACGTTCTGGAGCTTGTGCAGAGGACATTTATAAGTTTCTCTGTGATATTTTTACCCTCTTTCGTTCTTAAATGACGAAAAAACCCCAAGAGAAACAATAAGCAATATAGGAGTCACTTAGATTTTACAAATATGTGAGCCGTTCACAGCGCTGCACACGTATTTGTAAAATCTAAGTGACTCGTACAACATGGAATTCATATAAAACGGAATTATCAACAGTGTTATAGGGAGTCGACTGTATGCAAAATATATTGTAAAGCCTTTATTTAGTCGCAGATGCCGGATATACCAAATGCCAAACTTTCTTCATTTGCGGGCCATTATGACACATTTAACTGACTCATTTATTCGAATAATACTCCACAAATGCGAAGGCGCTGACCGTCTGTATCGGCTGCAAAGTTTTCCATTTTTCGTCGTAAAATTCATCTCGAAAGAAGAAATGATTGTATTTGTTCTTCATACGGAACAAGGTCGTTTATTTTAACTCTTTTTGTAGTGTGCCACACTAGAAACTGTTTGTTTTCAATCATTATTTTTGTTCAATACAATTCTATTTTTGTCCTAAAACGATTAATTTGTTCTTTACGTGTTTGACTACTTACGGTTTTCTGTATAAGTCTCAGTATATTCTTGGCATGATATGACATTTGCTATAAACTATAATGAATAAAGTTCTAAAAAATTTACTTCAGTAGAATTGTTATTAAAGTTTTCAATAGTTTTTAATCTTTTTCCTTTTACTTTCTGATATGTTAACACCCACGGAATTACCACTCATTCGATGAACGATAGACGTTAGACTGACTTCTTAGTGGTATTGGGTACGTGGTACATAGTACTAGCACACAGTGTCTTGTATACTTTGTGACTAGTACGTGGTACGTAGTCGTGATACAGACCTCGTGGTATACGTTCGCAATACTAATTGTTAAGTAGTAGTTGCAGTACACGTACACTGTGTTCGGTCGTAACTTCTGACATTACAACTCAATAATTAGCACCCATTTAATGAACTTTATACATATAATAATTTAACAGCTTTGTTTCCGAGTTTGAAATTTTCATATGACCCACAGCTCCTTAATTTTACCCAAATCTATGGTCCAATTTTCCCGAAAATTTCTATAATCATTTCATCCTAATACCCAAACCTCCCTGTAAAATTTCAAATTTTCGACAAAAGGCAAAGTAGTTATTAAACTTCAAAGTGAATGATATTAATTCTTAATATTATTCTTCTGTTTTTATTTCGAATCGACAACAACAGATGGCAGCACGAATAATTTAATTATTTCTGATAATAAGGAAAGAATAAAAATTCAAATAAACTGGAAAATTGCGAAACGCGTCGGCGAAATATTTCGAAATAATAATTTGCGAAATTCTAAGAAAAAAAAAAACGAAATAAATAAGGAAACGAAAGACGGAACAATGTGTCGCCATCTATCGATCGATAATCGGACTATTGGCGAAAAAAGTCAATTTTATTAATTATTATATTCGGCGGTGGGCTTTTATTTTTAATTGGTAAAACTTTTATCCGCCAGAATTAATTTGAATAATTTAAAAAGGCAATTAAGGAGCGAATAATCGATGGGAGAGGAACTTTTTCGGCGAAAGACAACTTGGCCCGTCTCAAATATGGGACCGAAATAAATAAAATTCGATTTAAATTTACGCCGTAACAAAATTCTCGTTTTCTCCGACGAGATCGATAGCTAAACTCAATTAATTCCGTTACGTAACGGCTTCCGTCTTCGAATTCCTTCCGACGGTGTTTAAGGCAAATAAATCTGTAGAAAAAATAATAATAATAATAATAAACACTTTTAATATTTTATGTAGTTACGAGCCAAACGGAAAGAAAACACAATAATAATTAATATTTGCCGAATTCATCGATGCTTCTCCCGGTATTTATTCACTTTCAAATATTAATTATCGATAAATAAATAAATAAATTTTTTTATTCGAGTAATTCCCGTTTCCGACGACAGATGTCGACAGTAAAAAAAAAATTATAATTAATAAAAACGTAAAGCGAATTTACCTCTGACGTAATAAATAAAAGAGATAACCGGATTGGTCGGAGTTTTTTTTTAAATCTTCGTTGGTGTTTTGGCCTACGAAAGTAGTGTTTTTAAAATTAATAAAAGAACAAAGGTAGGGTATTTGCCAATCGGTGTTTGAGGATGCCCGAAGGTAGGCGCACGCTCGGTTTGACTTTACGCGCGCGGGAGGCTACCGATCCGCGTATTCGGGGACGAAGGAGGAGGAGGCCATCGAACGTCACCGATTGTCGCGAACAACGATTAAAAACGGACGAGGGAGACGCGAGAAGTTATTTATCGACGGACGAGAGTTTTAGTCAAAATCGTCCAACACTCGAGATGCCAGCTTCTATCAAAATCTCATTTTGCCGCAGTCTCAGCGCTCTTATTGATCCGTTCTTTTTGTTGATACAATCTCCCGTCTTCCGCTCATCTATCGAATAACGCGGCTATAAGATACAGATTGGCCGTCCTCCTCTTATCTGTTGATCGCCGTACAATACTATTAATAACGTTTTAAACCGGCCACCCCTAAACCCTCGACCCCTTTTTTTTTTTCTCTTTCTTTCTTTCTTTTTACCTCCTCTCGTCGGCCCACCGCGCCGCGTTCTCGCCCGAGTAATTAAGTCGGGCGGCGGCCAATCTCCCTCCTTTCGTAAATCCTCCGAAAAATCCTCCGCCGCCGGCGATTCGGATCCGTTTTTCCCCCGTCAAAATTGCGTATTCGGATTCGAGTTTCGAACTTTTTCGCGCCGACCGGAAGGTCGGAAACGGTCGGTGATGCGCATGCTCGGTCGGTAGGTTCCGAGACGTTAATCCGAGGCGGGGTAACTCCACCCTGGAAATCGCTTTTAACCTACAAAAGTCGAGACGAAGTAAAAAAAAAGTTGGAAAGTGGCCTTCTGTCGATATATTTTAGCAATTTATTACGTCCGTTAACTAATTTTTGCCCCCCCCGCTAATCGATGCCCGACGAAACCTATCGACGGTACCTCGCTACCCGTCGTGCTCGGCGTAAAGGAAATCGATGACGTATTTCCGGTTTGTTAACAACCTTTAAGAGTGGAAGAATTCGAGAATTTCGAAACGTCGCGTCGGTCCGAGTGTCGTCGTCGTCGGTCGTCGCTCGAGTCGAGCGCGAAGGAAAAGAAAAAACAAAAAAAAAAAAGAACCCGCAGGTATTTGACCTTTGCCAACCGGTACCCCCGACCGAACGGTGTCTGTTGGGGCCGCTCGGTGGGACCCGAGTCTGACGACTTTAAATGGGCCGATGTCGAAGGTTCGGGTACCTTTTGGGCCGGTTACTTTCCCCATCGATCCGACATACGATTCTACCGCGCGGGTATTTCGCTACGTTCAACAAGTTTTAACGCTATCGGATTACCCCGCGGCCTCACCCCCCTCCGACGGTGGAATCTTCCCCGGTGTATCGCGTCTGGTAGCGCTCGATCCGCCTCCTACGTCACACTAGGAAGAATTCGAATTGCGAAAGAAGTTAGGGAATTTTGGTTTTTAAAGTCTGGCGCTTCGGATTTCGTTCCGGACGTGCATTTTAGTATTGTTTTTTTTTCTTCTTCTTTTTAGTTTTGTTTGCGCCTGGCGCGCGAGAGGGGGGGGGTGGTCGAAGCGGGAGGAACGAACCGGAGCGACGGCAGCGGTGGTCGTCCTCCAACGCCGCGGTGACGAAATAAGGTCGAGCCCCGGGACGGCGAAAAAAACAATAGGAACGGTTGTCGGCTCGATCGTCTTCCATCTTCCGAAAATACGGGCGGAAGGGGCAAACCCCTTAATTAATTATCGTAACGTAAAAGTCACTTTCTTTTTCTTTCTTCGGGGGAGGTCGGGCCGTGGCCGGTTTCCGGTCGGAAATTTTTCCGGTTTGAACCGGAAAAGAGGGAGCGGGAGACGTTTTAATGGAAGATTTAGTGGAGAAAGTGGAAAAACGTGGCTGTGGGTAACGTCTGTATTGATCTAATTCGCCGCTTATACAAAATTTAGGTCAGTGTGTTAACGTTTTTCCAAATTTTTTTTTATCCGCGGAAACCCGGGTTCTTTTTTTTAAAAAGAACGGAGGAGGAAGGAGCGCCTTTCTTACGAAATAATCGTTCCTTCGGAGGAGACGACGGGTGTTTTTTAGCGCTTTGTTTTTACCAATTGGACGGGGGAAGCGTGGTTTTTCCACCGGTGGCGCGGGGGGAGGGAATTGTAGAGGTTAAAAAGTACGCCAGTACACGTGTTTGGAGTGGAAAGTAGAAAATTTCGGAAGCTTCGGTCGGTGGTGACGGCGTAGGAAGGAGGAAGGTTACGGTTAAGAGAGTCGTTACCCTAGGTGGATGCGTCGATGCACGATGACAATATGGCCGTCGTCGTCACGTGACACGTTGCGAGAAGGCACGAAATCGGTCCTGGGCGTCCGATATTTAATTATTAATCGCCTCGACGTAATCCGCCATCGACCGAAAACTAATCGCTCGTCCGAAAATATCGTCCGGTTTGATTTATGAACGTTATTTATCGCCAGTCTTTTTTTCCCCCCGTCGAGTTCCTTTCTTCTTCCGGCCGACGGTTCCACCTTTCGGTCGGAAATTAATTAACGTCGGTAGAAAATTAATACCAACGACGTCATTAATTACGATTTTGCACGGGACCGAAAATCCCGCCGAGAATAATATTTTTTTTTTTCCCCCGATTTTCGAACCGTTTCAATTTTTCGGTGACGTCACTGCTGAGTCACGGCGTATTATACGCGAGAGTTAATAGACGAATGGCGACAAAAAAAAGGAGGGCTAAAAATAAAAGTATAAATTAAGACTCCGGTTAGAAACGAGACTCGTTATAACGAGGTTTTGCGCCGCTCGACGGCCGTTTTTTCGGCAATTGCCAAAGTTGAGGAAAGTCCGAGGCGACGTTATTTCGAGGATTAAGTCGCTGTGTCGAATTAATCGATGCTTCGAATGTTTTTTAAGCGGGGCGTGTTTAAGTGGGGGAAGCGGCGTCGAGGTATATAAGAGAGAGAGAGAGAGGGAAGAAGTCTGCGAGTGGAGCGAAGCCAGAAAAAGGGACGAGGTAAAAAATTAGAAGGGGAAGAAAATAGAGGAAGCGGCACTTTCCCACAGCCCCTCCGTATATCGGAGCACACAGCTTTTGCGTCGGCGCGAACCGCGCGGGAGGTAGGACGCCACCATTCGTTTGGGGAGGGGTGTCGGGGATGAAGGTCGGCCGTCCGACGACGTAAAAGTTTGCGGCGTGGAGTCACCTCTCGGGCCCTTCTCCCGGCCAAATTCGGATTATTATCCAGCGGAGTCCAACCAAGTTGTTTATGGAAGGGGGGGAATGCGTTTTTCCTTCCGGCCCGGTCGTCGGGTTTAGGCCTCCCGCCAAGTACGGTGCTACCGCAGCAGCGTCTGGTGCCAGTTTCGACGTCTCCTCGCCTTCTCCTTCCCGCCGAAAGAAGTTGGCCTTTCTCCGTTCGAATTCCGCCACCCCCGTGCAAAAATTAAAAAATAAGTGGAACGCGTGGCGCGAGCGACGCGACGCGACGCCCGGCCCGCGCGGAGGTACTGTACGAGCCTTAAATCGTAACCGATCGGTAAACTATCCGCCGTCGGCATTTTGATTATCGATCAACTAATGGCTCGGGGACGAGGAAGGGCACCGTGACGTCACGGGCAACCGCGTGACTTTCGCCGGAATGTCGGGAAGCCGGCGGGTGACCGCGCGGCCGACTTTTGTCGAAAAAGTTTCGAAAGCTTCCCAGAAGCGGGAGGTAATCGTTTTACGACTTTAGCCGTCGGCCCCTTTCCAAATGGTACAATTAACGCGCGCCCACCCCTCTCGCGCTTGAAAATAGGAGGGAAAAAATTTCCACCTCGGAAACGGCCGACAAACACCTCCCCCTCCTCCCCCCGGGTTTTGGCCCAAGGACGGAATTTGTGGAAAAGATTTCCGTTTTCGAAGTAAACTCCATTCGTATTTGGTTGTTTGGAACAAATATCGGATTCGGCGGCAGCCAAATTTGGGGTTTTCGAACAGACGTTAGGCGTGGGGAGGAAGCGAACGCGTCGCGGCGGTTACGGTTGCGACGCGAGGCGTCGACATTCTTCGGTGGCCAGGGCGACGGAGTCGGACGCTGTCGACCCCGTGGCTTCCACGAAAAGAGCGAGAAACACGTGATCCCGGACCGATAAACCCATTGGGCCGTTCTCCAATTTTACAAAAACCTATTCTCGCCTCGGCGTTTTCTCCTCTACCAGTTTCCTCTTCCTGTTGCGTAGAACGACCTTTTTACTCGCCGGGAGAGTCCATTCCGGACGAGGCGAGAAGGCGACGGGTCCAACGCGTATATAAGACGACGGAGCGCCGTGCCGACGTCGACGCGGCCCGACGCACCGGTGGAAATTCGGGGGGCCCGGGGGACCGTCCCGAGGCCCGCCCCGGGGGACGGAAAGGGTGCGGGACGGACGGCCGTCGGAGGCGCTCGGGCGGTCGGCGGCGCGGCCAAGTAGGCGATCCCATCCCCTCTGGCCTCTCGACCCACCTACGATCGGAGTGTCGGCGGTCCCGTCGCTTTCCGGTTCCGCGCTCCTCACCGCCTCATTGATCGTCTGCTGGCGCTCCGGTCTGCGCGCGTTCGCGCAGTTACTAGGCGTGTCACAGAGCGAGTCGGACACCGTCGTTCGGTGCGGATATCTCGGTCTTTTGTGGTGTCCGCCGGACCATGTCGTCGCCCGAAAAACACCCCTCTTAGTGCCGGTGTCGCGCCACGTCCGGCGCTCCGCGGTGTCGCCGAATTCTTCGGGAGGGAGCCGCCGGCAACCGGGCCCATTGTCTGTCGCAACCGGTCTGCCCCAGAAGAATCGGACTCGAAGTGTGCGAGTGTGATATTCGGGTGTCTCCGGTCGTTCGCCCGCCACGTCTTTCCGCCCGGACAGGCCACGCACGCCACCATTATGATCAGGTACGTAAGGATCGGCGCGGCGCGTACGTCGTCGAAATTAACGGTGCGGACGGAAGGTGACATCTCCGGAAATATTCTCGGGACCGAAAGGGTTGCCGCTCTGGCAGTCGTCTCGTCTATTGTTTACCGACAATTCGGATTCGTCGGTTCGAAATTCGTCACGCCGGTTCGAAATTCCCGGATTGGCATTCCGGACGCGTCGCTTCTTCCGTCTAACAGCGGCCGCAATCGAACCCGGACCCACCACGCCCGACAAATTTGGCGGATTAGAGGGAGAAGCGCGCGTCGGCGACCGGGAATACCGTTAGCCATTATCTGAAGAGAGAACGGAGATAATCTATCGATTCGTCGTACCTAAGGGGGGAGCCAGCGCGATAAAAGTCCAAGAAAGATTTTCCCGTAGTCACGTCGTCGTCGTCGTCGGGTCGGGTCGATTCGCGGGCGGGCCCGCCGGGTCCCAAAGTCCCCATTCCAATCGGCGCGACGCCGTCGGGGTGGCGCTCGGGCCCGGGCGCGCCGGGGAGCGGGACTCGGGGAGGTGCCCGGGGACGTCGGTGGTGGCGGTGATCGATATTCTCGTCCGGTGGCAAATCGTCGCCTTCCTTAATTCCGCCCCGGACGAAAACAAGGCAAAAATTCCGTCGTCTTCCAGGCGCGATCCCGGGCATTTCGCAGCGACGCGACGGCGCGGAGCGTCGGTCGCTAGCGATTGATTGCCAAAGGGAATTACCCACCGCCGTTTAAACGAATTAAAAGAGAACGTCTCGTCGGTCGACTCTCCTCCAAATTCCGGAAAACCCGACCGCGCTAATGGCTTAATCGACGATTGTTTTCCGGGCCCGATTAAGGGGAAGGCGTTCCGTAAAGGCGGCCGTTTCTTCTTTCCTGGGCGCCATTATCTTCCTTCCCCCTTCCAAGCCACACGCGCGCCAGTAATTACGCGTTTAACCCGCGCGTCGGTGGGTTTAACGCCATCTCCGTCCGAAGGAAATCGTTTTATTCCTCGTTATCGATCCGAATACGATGAAGGAAGTTCTCGGCGCATTCGATCCTCTTCCCTCCCACTTCAAATCCAAATTAACGCCTTCCACCCATTAAGGATTTCCTATCGACGCGATTAACGGACCACCGACCGGTGGGGGGAAGACAGCGACGGCCGGATAACGCCGTTCCGATCGTTCACCGAACGGTTAATCGAATCCAAGCCGATAAAAACCGAATTTCCCGCTTTGGTAAACGTAACGGGGTGGAAAGAACACCCCGGCCTTATATATATATATATATACATATACGGGCACTTGGCCCGGTAAATCGGGCAACGAAAGCGGAACGTCGTTTATATTTGTAAGTGTCGCCGGGACTCAACTTGGGGGGGGGGCGAAGAAGATTCTTGGGTTTTGTCGGCCGTAATTACAAAGGCGTTTTGTCCGGCCAGCGAAAGTAAGGAGTAGGTCGGGGAGATACGAAGCCGGTTTGTCCCGGTAGATTAATTAGACCAAGTAACGTCGTTCTCGATTTCTCTCGCTCATTAAATATTCCCGACCCGAGGGGGGAACCTACTTTCTTGCCCCACGCCTATTCCATCGGCAATTCCTATTTTTCTATTAACCACCGAGATTGCGCCATTTCTTTTCTCTAATCGGGCACGTTTTCTTCCGTCAAATCTTAAAACTTTAGGACACTTCTTAAGGTCGTCTTTCTAATAGAAGAGTGTCGTTCCAGGTTTTCTATAATCGGCCTCTTACGAAACCGGTAAATTACCTCCTACTCGGAAATTTAGCGCAGTTTGTTCAGGAACGTCTCGAACTTTTCCTATTTTTCTTTTGTCCTTTTATCTATCGAAGTTTCTCCATCTTTCCTACGAAAAAAAAAAATCTGTAGGAGCTGAAAAAGCTTTCCTTCCACCGCTTTGTTAATTATAATTGCCTGGTCTTTAATTAATTCGATTTTATTGGCCGCCAGGACAATTTTCGGCGCTTTTCGACAGACACGTAAGAGATTAATAACCGCCATCGTTTCCTCATCGAAAAACTCCACGTGACATTTTCCTAAATCGGGACGATCGTCGGGTTCTTGTTTTTTCCGAAATTCTCCTGTTTATTAACACTAGACATTACGAACGAACCCGGGAGGGTAGAAGAAGAAGAAAAGTGTGCGTGATTCTTCGCCCGTCGGGTCGAAAACCGTCGGATTTCGACTCCCGTCTCCGGTTCAAAGTTCACGAGCGCTTCCGATAAAGATTTTGACGACGGCCGAGTGTTTCGGGGTCGGATCTCCGCGGCCGTCCGGAAATTTCGTCCTTTGCACGCGCCGCAACCGGGAATTAAACGGAGGAAAGTGGCGCGGGCGTACCCGTTCGTATTTCGAAACTTAACTCCCCCCCTGGTGGGTCGAGTCGGCGCGACGGCGAGGTGGCGGGTCGGCGCGACGTAGGTAGGACCCGGGAGCGCCCCGGCCGTTCCCCCTTTCCCCCCACGTTTCTCCCTTTTAATTGTCTCCCGAATATCCGGCGGCGATTATTGCCGCCGGCGCGTAAAAAGTCGAGGATTTCGGACGATCGATCCCCGGTCGTCGCCCGCGGACGATTAAGGGGTTCCTAAACTGAAAAATTCGACAATCGACGGAATAATCGGGTGGCGCGAAAGACGTCGACTGCCGTTAAGAAGAAAAATAGCCACGGTGTACGCCATTGTTAGGGAAGGTTATTAACTGGATAATTAAAAGAAAATCCCATTGTTTCCTATAAATAGCCTCTATTTACCCGACTTTAATATTATTAGTGCCGCCTTTAATATAATAGCTGCGGTCCCGTACAAAAAAAAAAAAGAAAAACGGAAAAAAAAATGGCCGCCGGCGCGTGGGTGTCGTTACGCGCGAAATTTCTCTCGGCGTCGTCTCCCGCTTCCGTGGCCGCCGCGCGCCGGATCGCCCCTTCCCGGCCGTCTCGATATTTGATTAAAGGCGCATCGATCAAAGACTCCGGCGGAAGGTAGGGCCTAAAACGCCCTCTGCCGGCTTTATTATAATAACAAATGTGGGTCCGGGCTCCTCATTTTCTCCCCCAGAGGGGGGGAGACAACGGTCCTTCTTCTTCGCGCCCGTGACCGGAGGCGGCAAGGTATTTCCTGACTCGGCGCGGCGGTCGACGACCCGGAGGATGCGGGATACGCGCCGCGGCTTCTTCTTCGGACCGACGGACGGACGGACGTTTCGAATGTCGCGGCCGCGATTGAACGTTGAACTCGTCTGGCGACGACGCTCTCTCGCCCCGCTCCCGACTATCGATTTTGCCGGCCGGGAAAATAAATACGTAGTTACCGCGGGAAGGGATTTTTAAGTGGAGGCCTTACGCGTCGGTGTCCGAGTCCATCACCCCCGGGGGGCGGAGGGGAGAGAAAGGCCGTTTTCCCCTTTAGAAATACCGTAAATCTGTATTAATTAAGACGATGGACGTCGGAGAATATCGCTCGCTCGGAAAATGCCGGTTCGATCGATGGCCTCGGAATTTAGAGCGAATTTTAGGAGAATTATTAAAGCATCGTCCGGGGGAGGGTGGAAGTCTCCTACTCGGTTTACGTCCGACGAATAAAAACACCCGGGTTCTTTATAAAACACGGTTTATTCCAATCTTCCCGACCGGTGTGTCGCGATCCACGGGGGGGAACGACCCACGCCATTCCCTGGCAACGCCAAGGTCTAGCCGAGGAAGAAAGGTCGGGAAGGGTCTAGAATTCCCTACTTCTTTTAATTATCCGGGCTAAAACACATGGATCGGTGTAATATAAAAGTCACGGAGGATTCGAACGTTTCCAAATATAAAGCATTTAAGTAGTGTTCGACGGTAAATAACCGACCGGGGACGAAGCGTTATATAAGGCTATCTTTCCTTTTAAAATACTTAACCTCACTCTCTAACGGCCGATTACCATAAATATAAGTAAATTACTTAAAAATATATATATATCTTTAACCGTATTTTTATGCTAATAAATCCGGTACACGACGTTTTAGGTGTAGACGAAAAGGGTGTAGAATTCCGAATAACCTTTTGACGGTAATTATATATTATTGTTTAGAAAACGACAGCGAGTACGATTCTTCTTCCATTCCATAAAATATCGCTGTCGCTGTTTATTCTCAGTTTCAGCATTTATAACGAAATTGAGAGATAAAAAGATAAATACGGTGTTAAGAGACGAGGTGAATAAGAATTCGTCAATATTTGTGATGGAAGAGGAGTCGTCGTTTGTCGTAACCAAATTTCCTCGGAATATTCTAAAAATATCGATGTTTTTTAAACATATTTTTCCGAATGCGATTCCACCCCACTTTATTTAAATTACAAACGAGACAATGGCTAAAACTAAGTGTAATCTATAGAACTTAATCCCCTTAATAAGTCTTTTATCGCTCGAATTATCTCCTCCCTTTTTTTCACGTCGATAAATAAACAAATATTTGGGCGATAAGAGTCGTTTTTAACGAATTGGGAGCATTTTAAAGTGGCGGGTTCGACCGTAAATTCGAAATAAACCATTAACTCTGACCTAATTTTCGAAAGGTAATTTTTCTCCTCCGAAAATAAAAAATAAAAGAAGTGGGGAAGGATATTTGGGAGCGGAGGATTTATCGTCCGAAGAGTACATTTATACGAATCTCGAGGGTGGCGTGAAAAAAATTGGCAATCCCCGCGGAATACGACATAATAGGAGGCGACGGTGTCCGATCCGCCCCAGGGATTCACTCGTCTAAACATAGAGTCTCGGAGATAAGAAAAATTCCGGTTTACTGGCGTTACCTATAGGTATTGTAAACAAGTAATTGCCGTATTAATAATAAAAAAAAAAATCTCCCGCAGCCATAGCGTAATTACCCACGGATCTAATCCGCGACGAAAATTGATGCGTATGTTTCTATAAAACATTTTTTTTTTTTTAAAAAAACACAGGAAGTTAACAACGTTTATACCCGTAACTTCCTGTTAACATTAAAGAAAGGAGTTATTAATGTAGTGGGACGGTCGAATTTCTTTTAAGTCGCGATTAAAGTAATTCGGGGATCAATCTTAAACACTACCATTACGTATTCGAGGAAGGGAGGGAGTAAAAATACTAATCTTTCGATTTACACCCCGAGAAAGGGATTAATTTTACGCACGTGTCCATTGTAATTATTACGTCTGATCGTCCTTTTTTTTTTTTTTTTGTTTTACGCGTAGGAATTCGACTGTTTTCCTTTGTTCAAGGCTAAACGAAGGAAGAGCCGGTGGTTTAGTGGGTACGAATTGGATTTGTAGACAATATATAAAGGCGATTTTGTTTGCCGACGAGAATATATTTAGAAGGGATATTCGCAATTTGAGCCTAGAAGCGTGGTAAATTTATTAGAAGAGACGAGGTAGAGCGTCTTCGCGCCCGATGCCGTACGTATAGGTTTGGAGGGGATCAATATTTAAGCGCCATCTCGATTTCCGTTTTCGCATTTAAAAATAAACGTTTCTCAACCCTCCGATATTTTTACTCGCCATCGACTCTTAACCGGAATAAGGACGAGGCAGCGGAATCGACGGGTATAAAAATATCCCGCGGCTAGAACGGAACCTAATAACGTTTCGACCCTCTTCCCCCTTGCGCGTGCGATTCTTTGTTTTCGAAAATTTATCTCGGAAACTCGTTGCCTTTTAAAGGTCGGACTCGTTCACTCCTATCGCACACCCTCCGCTTCCTCCGATTTATGAAAATAGGTCGAGCTGTTCCAAGGTCGTTTCTACTTAACGGTCGACTTCTGGCCGAGGGGGTGCATCCACTCCCGGTCTCATTCTACCACCACCGGGCCACGATTTACCGGCGCCCCAACGAAGCTTAGTAAAAAAAAAAAGGGCCCGGTTAGACGGCGGATAAAGTGGAAAACGTCGGGGGCCCCCCGACGACATTCCGCGCCCGGCATCGATTATAAAAGGACGAGATTCCTGCCGGCTCTCCCCGCTCCGAGACGACGGAACCGGTTCCCGGTACTTTACTTTTGTCGGTAAATAGATACCCCCGCACTCAAGGCCCGTTTGGGGGGAAGTTCGGGTTGCGCGGAACCACCACCACCACCACCACCACCACCACCTCCTCTCTTCCCCTTTCCCCCCGCTGGAAAATTAAACTCGACGCCTTCCGTCGGACCCACCGACCGGCGTAAACAAACTACGCGTAATTACGCGGGTGCCAAAACGTAGCCGGTGGCGCGCCCGTTAAACGTATGCGCTTCTCTTCTCGTCGCGCGTTAGTATGTGATGAGTCAGCTCGAGGATACTTATCGAGTCGTTGGCTACGCTTTTGGATTTTGGCAACAAAGTAAGTTACGATTTTTAGAATAAAATCTAAACAACGAAAGACCGTTTTCGCCCTTTCTCTCTCTCTCTCTCTCTCTCTCCCCCCCTCTACGAAAAAGTCGTCCGTCGGGGTGGGACCGACACCCGGACGTTTTAAGTAACGGTCGACGTATAAATATTTATCGGATTAATTGAATGTTTTTTTAAAAACTCGTGGCGCGCGATCCTTTATCTCGTTTCCTCCACGTTTTTTTCCTTTCTCGGAAGATGGGTGCGATCCCGATCGATACCGTCTCCGGCGCGCACACGCGCACATGCACACTACACACACACGTATATATATATATAGAAGGGATCGCGCCATCTTAGGTCACTACTTTTATTAATCCTAATCTGTTGCTCGTCTTTAATAACCGGGCACGACGGGATATTTTCATTTTACCACTTTTATTCGTCTCCGGTCGGCATTACTTCGTCCTTTCTCTATGAATTTTAAATCGATATTCCTTCCGGTTGGACGTAAATAATTATAACCACGTCTAACAAATTATCATAATTTATTTTCTTTTTTTTTCTATTTAGCTCACCTTTATTACTTTATATCGGGGTAAATATATATATATATATATATATNTTTTCCACCGGTGGCGCGGGGGGAGGGAATTGTAGAGGTTAAAAAGTACGCCAGTACACGTGTTTGGAGTGGAAAGTAGAAAATTTCGGAAGCTTCGGTCGGTGGTGACGGCGTAGGAAGGAGGAAGGTTACGGTTAAGAGAGTCGTTACCCTAGGTGGATGCGTCGATGCACGATGACAATATGGCCGTCGTCGTCACGTGACACGTTGCGAGAAGGCACGAAATCGGTCCTGGGCGTCCGATATTTAATTATTAATCGCCTCGACGTAATCCGCCATCGACCGAAAACTAATCGCTCGTCCGAAAATATCGTCCGGTTTGATTTATGAACGTTATTTATCGCCAGTCTTTTTTTCCCCCCGTCGAGTTCCTTTCTTCTTCCGGCCGACGGTTCCACCTTTCGGTCGGAAATTAATTAACGTCGGTAGAAAATTAATACCAACGACGTCATTAATTACGATTTTGCACGGGACCGAAAATCCCGCCGAGAATAATATTTTTTTTTTCCCCCGATTTTCGAACCGTTTCAATTTTTCGGTGACGTCACTGCTGAGTCACGGCGTATTATACGCGAGAGTTAATAGACGAATGGCGACAAAAAAAAGGAGGGCTAAAAATAAAAGTATAAATTAAGACTCCGGTTAGAAACGAGACTCGTTATAACGAGGTTTTGCGCCGCTCGACGGCCGTTTTTTCGGCAATTGCCAAAGTTGAGGAAAGTCCGAGGCGACGTTATTTCGAGGATTAAGTCGCTGTGTCGAATTAATCGATGCTTCGAATGTTTTTTAAGCGGGGCGTGTTTAAGTGGGGGAAGCGGCGTCGCGGGAGGCTACCGATCCGCGTATTCGGGGACGAAGGAGGAGGAGGCCATCGAACGTCACCGATTGTCGCGAACAACGATTAAAAACGGACGAGGGAGACGCGAGAAGTTATTTATCGACGGACGAGAGTTTTAGTCAAAATCGTCCAACACTCGAGATGCCAGCTTCTATCAAAATCTCATTTTGCCGCAGTCTCAGCGCTCTTATTGATCCGTTCTTTTTGTTGATACAATCTCCCGTCTTCCGCTCATCTATCGAATAACGCGGCTATAAGATACAGATTGGCCGTCCTCCTCTTATCTGTTGATCGCCGTACAATACTATTAATAACGTTTTAAACCGGCCACCCCTAAACCCTCGACCCCTTTTTTTTTTCTCTTTCTTTCTTTCTTTTTACCTCCTCTCGTCGGCCCACCGCGCCGCGTTCTCGCCCGAGTAATTAAGTCGGGCGGCGGCCAATCTCCCTCCTTTCGTAAATCCTCCGAAAAATCCTCCGCCGCCGGCGATTCGGATCCGTTTTTCCCCCGTCAAAATTGCGTATTCGGATTCGAGTTTCGAACTTTTTCGCGCCGACCGGAAGGTCGGAAACGGTCGGTGATGCGCATGCTCGGTCGGTAGGTTCCGAGACGTTAATCCGAGGCGGGGTAACTCCACCCTGGAAATCGCTTTTAACCTACAAAAGTCGAGACGAAGTAAAAAAAAAGTTGGAAAGTGGCCTTCTGTCGATATATTTTAGCAATTTATTACGTCCGTTAACTAATTTTTGCCCCCCCCCCGCTAATCGATGCCCGACGAAACCTATCGACGGTACCTCGCTACCCGTCGTGCTCGGCGTAAAGGAAATCGATGACGTATTTCCGGTTTGTTAACAACCTTTAAGAGTGGAAGAATTCGAGAATTTCGAAACGTCGCGTCGGTCCGAGTGTCGTCGTCGTCGGTCGTCGCTCGAGTCGAGCGCGAAGGAAAAGAAAAAACAAAAAAAAAAAAGAACCCGCAGGTATTTGACCTTTGCCAACCGGTACCCCCGACCGAACGGTGTCTGTTGGGGCCGCTCGGTGGGACCCGAGTCTGACGACTTTAAATGGGCCGATGTCGAAGGTTCGGGTACCTTTTGGGCCGGTTACTTTCCCCATCGATCCGACATACGATTCTACCGCGCGGGTATTTCGCTACGTTCAACAAGTTTTAACGCTATCGGATTACCCCGCGGCCTCACCCCCCTCCGACGGTGGAATCTTCCCCGGTGTATCGCGTCTGGTAGCGCTCGATCCGCCTCCTACGTCACACTAGGAAGAATTCGAATTGCGAAAGAAGTTAGGGAATTTTGGTTTTTAAAGTCTGGCGCTTCGGATTTCGTTCCGGACGTGCATTTTAGTATTGTTTTTTTTTCTTCTNTAAGTGTAATCTATAGAATTTAATCCCCTTAATAAGTCTTTTATCGCTCGAATTATCTCCTCCCTTTTTTTCACGTCGATAAATAAACAAATATTTGGGCGATAAGAGTCGTTTTTAACGAATTGGGAGCATTTTAAAGTGGCGGGTTCGACCGTAAATTCGAAATAAACCATTAACTCTGACCTAATTTTCGAAAGGTAATTTTTCTCCTCCGAAAATAAAAAATAAAAGAAGTGGGGAAGGATATTTGGGAGCGGAGGATTTATCGTCCGAAGAGTACATTTATACGAATCTCGAGGGTGGCGTGAAAAAAATTGGCAATCCCCGCGGAATACGACATAATAGGAGGCGACGGTGTCCGATCCGCCCCAGGGATTCACTCGTCTAAACATAGAGTCTCGGAGATAAGAAAAATTCCGGTTTACTGGCGTTACCTATAGGTATTGTAAACAAGTAATTGCCGTATTAATAATAAAAAAAAAAATCTCCCGCAGCCATAGCGTAATTACCCACGGATCTAATCCGCGACGAAAATTGATGCGTATGTTTCTATAAAACATTTTTTTTTTTTTAAAAAAACACAGGAAGTTAACAACGTTTATACCCGTAACTTCCTGTTAACATTAAAGAAAGGAGTTATTAATGTAGTGGGACGGTCGAATTTCTTTTAAGTCGCGATTAAAGTAATTCGGGGATCAATCTTAAACACTACCATTACGTATTCGAGGAAGGGAGGGAGTAAAAATACTAATCTTTCGATTTACACCCCGAGAAAGGGATTAATTTTACGCACGTGTCCATTGTAATTATTACGTCTGATCGTCCTTTTTTTTTTTTTGTTTTACGCGTAGGAATTCGACTGTTTTCCTTTGTTCAAGGCTAAACGAAGGAAGAGCCGGTGGTTTAGTGGGTACGAATTGGATTTGTAGACAATATATAAAGGCGATTTTGTTTGCCGACGAGAATATATTTAGAAGGGATATTCGCAATTTGAGCCTAGAAGCGTGGTAAATTTATTAGAAGAGACGAGGTAGAGCGTCTTCGCGCCCGATGCCGTACGTATAGGTTTGGAGGGGATCAATATTTAAGCGCCATCTCGATTTCCGTTTTCGCATTTAAAAATAAACGTTTCTCAACCCTCCGATATTTTTACTCGCCATCGACTCTTAACCGGAATAAGGACGAGGCAGCGGAATCGACGGGTATAAAAATATCCCGCGGCTAGAACGGAACCTAATAACGTTTCGACCCTCTTCCCCCTTGCGCGTGCGATTCTTTGTTTTCGAAAATTTATCTCGGAAACTCGTTGCCTTTTAAAGGTCGGACTCGTTCACTCCTATCGCACACCCTCCGCTTCCTCCGATTTATGAAAATAGGTCGAGCTGTTCCAAGGTCGTTTCTACTTAACGGTCGACTTCTGGCCGAGGGGGTGCATCCACTCCCGGTCTCATTCTACCACCACCGGGCCACGATTTACCGGCGCCCCAACGAAGCTTAGTAAAAAAAAAAGGGCCCGGTTAGACGGCGGATAAAGTGGAAAACGTCGGGGGCCCCCCGACGACATTCCGCGCCCGGCATCGATTATAAAAGGACGAGATTCCTGCCGGCTCTCCCCGCTCCGAGACGACGGAACCGGTTCCCGGTACTTTACTTTTGTCGGTAAATAGATACCCCCGCACTCAAGGCCCGTTTGGGGGGAAGTTCGGGTTGCGCGGAACCACCACCACCACCACCACCACCTCCTCTCTTCCCCTTTCCCCCCGCTGGAAAATTAAACTCGACGCCTTCCGTCGGACCCACCGACCGGCGTAAACAAACTACGCGTAATTACGCGGGTGCCAAAACGTAGCCGGTGGCGCGCCCGTTAAACGTATGCGCTTCTCTTCTCGTCGCGCGTTAGTATGTGATGAGTCAGCTCGAGGATACTTATCGAGTCGTTGGCTACGCTTTTGGATTTTGGCAACAAAGTAAGTTACGATTTTTAGAATAAAATCTAAACAACGAAAGACCGTTTTCGCCCTTTCTCTCTCTCTCTCTCTCTCTCTCCCCCCCTCTACGAAAAAGTCGTCCGTCGGGGTGGGACCGACACCCGGACGTTTTAAGTAACGGTCGACGTATAAATATTTATCGGATTAATTGAATGTTTTTTTAAAAACTCGTGGCGCGCGATCCTTTATCTCGTTTCCTCCACGTTTTTTTCCTTTCTCGGAAGATGGGTGCGATCCCGATCGATACCGTCTCCGGCGCGCACACGCGCACATGCACACTACACACACACGTATATATATATATAGAAGGGATCGCGCCATCTTAGGTCACTACTTTTATTAATCCTAATCTGTTGCTCGTCTTTAATAACCGGGCACGACGGGATATTTTCATTTTACCACTTTTATTCGTCTCCGGTCGGCATTACTTCGTCCTTTCTCTATGAATTTTAAATCGATATTCCTTCCGGTTGGACGTAAATAATTATAACCACGTCTAACAAATTATCATAATTTATTTTCTTTTTTTTTCTATTTAGCTCACCTTTATTACTTTATATCGGGGTAAATATATATATATATATATATATTATAAAGCGCTATAACGGTAAATGACCGACGTCGTTCCTATTTATCGTCGATGGCGGGGCGAAAGGAGAAGAATGAAGCTATTGTTCCGGGGAATCGAATCGAATATATTTCTTTTTTTTTTTTTTATTTCGTACAAAGTAGCGTTTAATTCGCCGGGACACGTTTTATTAAAACTTGTCTTTTAATCCAATTCTCACCTTCGAATTTCCAATTATTATTTCAATTACTCTTTTAAACGTTTACACGTCTTCTCTCCCACCCCTAAATAACGTTCCTTATTTCGTCGAAACTACGTCATTTTAAATACACCTCGCCGAGGGGATGAAGCTCGCTCGTCCGTCCGTCACGCTCTTAATCGTTTTTTTTTTTCTTTCTTTCTTTTCTTCGTTATAACGAATCGTCCGTCGACTTTTCCCTGTCGTAATCTCGACCCAGTTCTAATAATTGACGTAGGCTTTTTTCCGTAACGGGTTTAAGAGTGTGTTCGTTGGGTTATTATACCGAATGACACTACGATTGCGTAGTGTTTTTTTTTTTTTAATTGTTTAGCCCGGAGAGAAGACGTAATTTCTACGTTTTTAAACGGGTGGAATACGCGCGTAAATTCCTTATTGTATGCCAGAGACAAATAATTATCCGAAATTTATTATCCTAGGGGTTGAGAAAAATAAAACACATACTCTTGTGTGATATTTTCGTAACGGAAGACCGCTTTAGTGTTCCATTTATTCGTAAAAACGACGTTGGTTTTAGACGATGTGGCAATTGGAGTTGTCGTCGTTTGCACAATTCTTCATCTGTCGATTAAAAAAATAATAAAAAAATAAAAGTATTCTTGGGAAGTGACGGTCGACATTTTTTCGTCGAACCGGCTTCGAGTTTTCTCGTTTTCGAATCGATCGAGTATTTTTTTTTTTTTTCTAATTATTTTCCTTTAAAATTTCTTTCGACGTCGACAATACAGATATGTGTATACAATATAATGGCGTAGTTTGCGGGCGTAAGTAGATGGGTAAAACTCGGATATATTTATATAGGATTTTCTGGTGTAATAAACGATAATTTAACAGAAAATCGGCCGACGTTGTGTGGAAACTTTAGTAGAATCGGCGAGGGGGGGAAATTGATCTTGGCTTTATTTTAAATTCTGGCGACGGAAACTAGACTAAAAGCGCGACGACAACCGCTAGTCTGCAGTGCAGCAGGGTCCTTGTTCTTTCGTATCCGGCCTAGCCGTTCCCACAATTCCTCGCGTCGTCCCTTTACCCGTACAACATCTCCAGTTGTGCAACTTGTATAGCCTCACACACACCTTTGGACTAACTAGTTTTATCTACATGCTGGTGTCGCATTGCGTCAATTTTACTGGAAGAGAATCGCCTAACAACGTACCGTAAACCAATTTATTCTTTCTTCGTACCTACCGACGGACGTATTATTTAAAAAAAAAGCCGTTTTAATTCTTACTTTTCTTCACCCTAACCTCGAAACTCGTATAGAAACGGTGGGAAATTATCCACTGGAAGTTCGTAAAGCGGTTTATAATCTACGCACTCTCGTCTTTTCCACCCTTACGAGTGCTATTTACGTAGTAACAGTCTGACGTTTCGAATGTAAACAATGTTATCGTCTGTGGTATATATATATATATATATATAAAAGTTAACGATCCGTTAAAATATATCGAACGTATTTATATTACTTTTGAAAATATTGAATGGGATGTTAATTTATTAAAAATTAGCATATTTTCGTGCCTCCGACGACGTCACGATTTATGTGCGCGATAAGCTCGCACACCCTTAGCGCGAGACGTGACGACACGTTTCGTTGGGAAGTTAAGGTCGTCGGGAAATCGGGATTGTTTTCCGTTTCGTCAGGGTCGTTTCGGGATTGGTGAATCATCGCCTCACTTGGCTAATCTTTTTTTGGTCTGGTCGACGTAACGTTTTGGTTAAGGAGCGCGCGGAATTATAATTTAAATTAGAAATGGGTGTCGATGTCCGTAGTGTTGACTGACGTGCGAATTTTTATCGTTTCAGAGAAAACTGAAGGGGTATTCCGTAAGATGTACTATCCAAGTTCCTTTCCTAGTGTCCGGACGTTCGATCCGCGCCATAACAGCATGGGTGGTCCCGTCGACGTGCCCTTATTGACTCCCGGTCGAGAACGAGAAATTCCGTTGGATCTGTCGCTGAAGACGGTCCGACAGACGCCGGAATCGACGGCCGAATTCTTGATGGAACACAGAAAGCTGCTGGGTTTTGTGACGTCGCAGTCTTTCAACAACCTGGGACGTCAGATGCCTCCCAACAACGTCGGGGCCGAACCGTTCTTCGACCGGCCTCTATTCCGCGTTCCGTACAGAGCTGCGGATCATTCGGTGGGGGTTCTGCCCCCTATGACGTCTCAATATTGCGTGGACAACAGGACCGTGGCGTCGAATGCAGCGAATTCTCTGGGCTCTCATCACCCCATGATGTCCAACTTATTGCAGCACGAACACCAGCGAGTGACCAAACCCATGAGGAATCAATCGCAACCCGTGCCGTACGTGGATCCCATGACCACTCTACCCATCCATCCCGCGCAGAACTTTAACGGCGACATCAAACGCCCCGTGTACAATCAGCAAGGACTGACGAATAACGTGCTACCGTCTTACACTCTCTTCCCCGACATGTCGGGCATGGACCCGTCTAAGGACAAGATGCACCATCATCACTCGGCGGGACGCGTAAACGGCGTGAACGGATACGATCACGCTCACTACACGGACCACTTGCAACGTTTTTGCGATCAACAACCCCAACAGGTGGCGAGACCGGTACAACAGCAGGTTCCGCAACACGTGGCCACCGCCACGCACTACGGCTACTGTATGCAAAATACTCCCTGTATGCCTACCAAAGACAATAGATCCAAGACGACCGTCAACAATTATCGGTATCCCGCGGTAGATCCTCGTTCTTCCGAATACTGTCTTCCTCAAAACAATTACTGCGTGCCGCCGACCTGCGCGGAGAACAAGAACGTCACCCAGTTGGGACCCACGAACTGGACGTCCGGTCTGTCGGCCGTTCCACCCACCAAAGTAGTCGCACCCGCTTCGTCACCCGTCCTGAAAAGAAAGGAAGGCGCGGGGGGTAACCAGAAGGAGAGCCCCCGCACCGCGCGCGATTTTCCGGGACTTCCAATCTCCGACAAGAATCGGCAGGTATCGTCGAACAGTCAAGAGATCCGAGCGAGATACGGGGGTCTGGACGAGATCAACATCGAGGCCAGGAACGACGACGACGACGTCATAGTGATCGAGGAAGACAGTTCCAACAACAGCGTCTTCACCGCCGCCTGGAAGCAGGTGATGGCGGAGTTGGACGACAGACAAAAGTACCCCTTGGACCACGACGACTCGTGGAGAACGATCAAACGGACGGCGGTGGAGACGGAGCCCACGGCTCCTCCCTGTTTGGAAGCGGTCAGACCCGACGAATCCAGAATGCCCGTGGACGTGTACAATAGCGTTTCTAGTCCGCTGGGTCCTCCCCAACTCATCGCCGCCGTCTCCTCGGCCCCCGCATCCGAACCCACGCGAATCTCCATACCTCCCCCCAAACCTCTCATCGAGGAACTGACGCTAGACGGCGCGCCTCAGACGTCGCAGAACTCGGAACCCCTGTTTCCCCGCAACGACGGGTTCGATTCTTCCTTCCCTCTTCCTCCCACTTTCAGCGACTTGGACGATCTGTCGGCGGTTTTTCGTCTGAAGTCCCCGGCGCCGCCGTCCACGACGTCGGCGGAGGACCCCAAATGCAGGGAAGAGTGTTTCCCGACGGAGGTCCCGACACCCGTCAACGCGGACAAACACGAGGAACGTCGGGAGTCCAACGTGTTGAAGAAACTGCTGACGTCGACACCCTCCTGTGATACGAACGCGGCCGCCAATTTTCGGGTGTCGACTCCCGCTTCGACGGAGGCCGGCGGAGAGGGGGACAAGTTGGAGGCGCTTTCGGACTGCAGTCGAGATTCGTCCAAACCCGGAAGAAAGAGGTCGATGTTGGAGTGTTTGGCCGATTCCGAAGGTTACGTGGCCGAGAAGAAGCGATCGAAAACCACCGACTTATTCGCCGATCCCTCGCAATTAGGACGCGAAGAAAGAGCTTTGCAGGTAAATGACTCGTTTCTAAATTCTCCTCCCCCGCCAATTGATTAAGATATTCAAAAGTCCATTTGCAACGCGTGGCTACTTCGCCTCCCCTCCCCCCCAGCCGGGTTACGTACGTTTTAAGAATAATCATTTCTGGGAATAAAGTCGCATTCTTAAATTGTAAATGGCGAATTAATTGTTAAAAAAAAAAAAAAAACAAAAGAAATTGGGGATTGATAATGGAAAGTCGGATCGATGACTTCGTTACCGACATCTCCGGTCGATAGATTTAATCAGGGGGATCGATCGATCCAATCGATTCCCTTTCGATCTAACTTTAGAGAGAGGATCGCGGTAGCCACCGTCAACGAAGAATTTCTCTAGGAAATTATTAAAAGTGATATTTGTTTTGTATAATAATAGCGTGCGATGTTGAGATTTGAAAAATTGGAGAAAGAGCAAAACATCCATCATTCTCCATCCCGTCCGAAATGCAACAAAACCATGAAATCGAAAGAGGTAAGAAGTTTTTCATTCGATAGACGGCGTATTATTATCGACGTCAGGCGCCTAATTTGTCTTTTTGTGTCGTAGGTTATGGCTCTGGAAGCCGACGAAACGGCATTTCCCAGTAAGTTCTTTTCCTTATTACTACTTAATTATTATTAGATAATAATAATAATAATACAAGTGGCCGGTCGTCGCTGTAAACTACAAAAGTTACGTTTCGCTCGACGAAACACTCTTAATGCATTTCTCTCCTTCCTCCCGTATCAATTCTCTATTTAACTTCTCCCGGAGACAATTCTATTTACTTTTGTTAATCTTATGGCTTTTTTTATTTTTACGCCCCGGTGTAAATAAGTAAAGTAATTATTTTATTCCTCGGATATTATTTGTACGCGTGACGTACGAGTTGCTTGTTGCCCTCATTTCTCAAGTATAATTTACCGTAGGGGATGCTGCGGGTAGGAGAACTTACAACAAGAGTGCCTTCGTAGATTTTAAGCCAGAAGTTCTGTCTTCTCGTACGAGAAACCAATCGGCGGGTAAGTCTGTAATTTACGATAAACGAGAATATAAAAGGTTGATATTTAATTTGATTGAGAGAGAAAGGTGGGGGTGTCTTTTTAGCTCACAAATATGCCAATCACACGAAAAAATACAACAAGAATGCCGCCTACGAGGAGGAATTACGTCGGGAAGCCAAGCGCTTGGCGGGATTTCGAGCCAAGAGGAAGCTGAGGAAACGTTTGTTGGCTCGACTCTACAAAGAGAAGACGTCGCTGCACAAAGAACAACAGCAACAACAAACGGACGAAGAAGAGAAGGAAAGAAAGCCCAAGCAGGAACGACCCGTTTTGTCTCAGCTGAACCTTCAATGGAGACCTTACAAGTGTCGTCGGCGCCATTTTCGTTCGGGACTCGATATGATCAATCGAGGAAAGAAGAAAATAAAATCTTCGGGAGAACAACAGAGACGTCGTTTGCAGCTCTTGAAGAATCGCCGCAATCGCCTGTTGTTGCTGGACAAGGAGAGGAAGGTCGGTCGGTCGTTGGTCCTTGTCGAAACTTTGGGCAAAACGATCGGTCGATCCGAGTAATGGACTTTATTTTTCAGACGGCGTCGGAAACGGGTGGAGTACCTCCCGATCTCAAGCGACTGATGGTCAACAAAGCTTTGGGAGAAACGGTGCTTCACAGAGCCGCCAGATTGGGCTATTCGGTAGGTGTCTGTGGCGGGTGAGGGATGAGTACGAGCCAGTTGGTAACTGACGTTTCGGCCTTTGTTTTCAGGAGGTGGTGCTCTACTGTCTGGAAACTAATTACTGCGAAGTCAACGCTCGCGATAACGCGGGGTACACTCCGCTGCACGAGTGCTGCAGCAGAGGACACGTCAACATCTCTCGTTCCCTGTTGCAGTTCGGTGCCGACGTAAATGCCAGCGCCGCGGGGGGAATAAGGCCCATTCACGACGCGGTGGAAAACGATCACATAGAAGTGGTGCGCTTGTTGCTCTCTTTCGGAGCGGATCCCACCATCGCCACGTATTCCGGAATGACTCCGCTCAAGTTGACTCATTCCAACATCATGAAAGAATTCCTCAGAGGTAAACTCCGTTTAAATACTCCTTTCCACCTTTTACGCTCCCGGCTAGACTGACGGCCGCTCTTTTCTCAGGTTATATAGCCGACAACAGTGGAGAATACGACAAACATCCCGTCCTTCCTTGGATATTTTACGGTTCCGTATCGTCTCTCGGTAAATATACCACCGCTAAAAACTCCTCTCGTTTCTCCCCTACGGTGTTTTACAGCCTGGTTCCTCTTTAGATCCACCCGAAAACGGATACTGCATATTCGAAAGCGTGCCATCCGACAACGAAGCGGACGAGAACGAAGACGACTTTCTGTTCGAGATCAGCGACAAACCCCATCTACCCACCTTTCGCATCCACTTATCCGGAACCGCGGGCAAAGTGTGAGTACTTCCTCCCCTTTACCTACCTCTTGCACTCCTGGCCTTTTTCTCACCTGTCTTTTTTTTCAGGCCACACAATTACCTACGTCTGTCGGACGTGCTCAAACAGACGGGACTGACGATAGAGGAATTTCGGAGGGTTCACAGTCACATAGAGATCGTCAGCGTGACCAAAACCGAATTCGAAACGAGCAGCTTGAGCAGTCAGCTGTTAACGGGTTCGAGCAAACCGCCGGTGGAGGAACCGGGATCGACGGTATCCGTCGTCAAATTGGACAACAATATTCGTGAAGTATTGGGCATCGAGACCGTCACGCTCCGATAGACACCGCCACGTGCCACTTCGAAGCGATAACTGTGATGTGATTACGGGTACGAGGGAGATCGGACGTTGTCATCTTCCGTGCGGCGGCCAAAAAACAAAAAAATCTCGTGCGAGGAAGACTTCTCGGCATGGCCTCCTCTCGCACTGTACATATGTAGATAACGGCAGTGTAGTTCCTATGTATTCGTGACGTGTCGTGTTTTGTGCTCCGAACGAGAGAAACTCTGTATCCGTGTTTTGCTTAATATTAAAATCTCCCAACGTCACGTGTCGTCTGTGTTTGGAGCCGTCTCGAGTGACGTGGTAAGGGTAGAGTTGATGCCCGAGTCGAACTGGCCGATTGCCAACCCGGGGGTGTAAACCCCGATAGACATTGCTTTTTCGTTCTCTATTTTTATTAAAAGATTAAATGAGAATGTCCAAATTTGTCGGAAGTTAAGACAATTTTCGCCACGGTCGACGAACTCGCCTCGAGTTCGAATCTCGATCGATAACCCCTCCAGACCTGGCTATTCATTCTTCCATCTAATCGCTCGTATAGTATCGAAACCAATTCCTTTTGACTAAAAATAAAATGGCGACAAACTCCGAAACTCGGTCAAATTTCGAAAATTTCTATTTAACTGCCCCGTTGTCCGAGGGTGACGAAGCCATTCCCCTCCCGCGGTTATTTCCGAATCTGTCACGTGATCGTTGTTGACTGGAAGCGTGGCGTATCGTTTCCATGGAAACGACGCGCGGACCGACGAACGTCCTCCGGAACGCGTCCGTTTCGGATGCCGATCTCCAGATAAACGTAATTATCCCAGCGACGCGCGCGATCGGGGTCGACTCCCGTGACGTCACGGAGTTTTCGACGTGGAAGAAGAAAGGGAAAGAAGATCCGGACTTTTCGTCCATGCCGACGCAGGTAATGTTTATTGTTTAAGATGTCCGATATTGATTGAAGAGATAGACCGTGACGTCATCTGTTGCTATAGTAACAACGTCCGCAAAGTGTCGTTTTGCAATCCAGACATTTTTAGACCCGCTTCGTTACCGTAAGTAGCCCCGCGTGCAAAATAACCACGGCGCCCCCGTTCGTACTTTTCACAAACTATATTTCCGTTTCCGGTCTGACGTCAATTTTTCGAATATTTGCACGGAGGAGTGCGACGTGGCTTTCGGACTCCTCGCGGTGGGTAATTTCGTAAAATGTTATTGATTTTAAGGATTTGCGAGCCCATCTTGGCGCCGGCCTTACCTACGCACTTAATGGTATCTTCGAGCTACCATCGATCTGGTTTTCCGACAGCTGCGGTAATCGCGGATTTTTTTCCGAACTTCCGACCGTCCTTTCTCACCCTTTCCTACGTTTAATCGTCTTTCCACTCGCTTACGACTCGGTCTACGCTCTGACCTACTTGAACCGACCGCAGGTACACGGCCGTGACGTCACCCAATCGTTTTCTCTTCCTAAACAACTAATGACGTAATGGGCATCCGTTCTTAAATCCCACTTCTTTTTTTCCTCATCTTTTCCCTTTCTTTTTTTTTAAATTAACGATTCAATCTAATTTCGTTTCTAAACAATTTTTTAAAAGTTTGCGTTTAATTGTTCGAAACGTAATTAGAGTCTGTAATTGTAATTATTTACGTGCTGCCATCTAGTACCGGATATTTAAATCGATGTTTCGGAAGAAAGCTCTTTATTGCATTTAAAGCAATTGTTCTACTTAATTTACAAGTAATTAGGTTCTGTGTGTTATTTTTTTTTAATTTCTCTTTAGATATTTAACCAGCGAATCGTTCGGCCAAACGAGAATTTAAAGGTGTCGGATTATTCCGAGAGGGGGCGACCGTCTCGAGCTTAGTCGGGTTGCCATCCGAATGGAAATTTCGCCGTCCGTATTAATTTCCAGCGAAACATCCGGACGATAAATCGACGTCTTTCCGAAATATAATTAAACGGTAAAATGACCATTTTTACGATAAATGAGAGAGAGAGAGAGGGAATCGCGTCGGCGACTCTAGAAAATCTTCGATCGTCTCTGTCACGTGACCCTGGCCACGTGACCCAGCGATCGAAGGATGGAAAGGAAGGGGACGATAATGCCGTTGCTAAGCGACCGACCGGTCCCTCGGAATATCTCCCGATCATCCACCGGAGCGGCTGGTCACGTGATCTAACGTCTTAACTTTGATCTATGTTCAATAAATATACTAATTATGGACAATCGATTTTCGGGAGAGAAAGTTATCTGGCGTCCCTATTATTACAACTTTCTTTAATTTAAGGCAAAACTTTTTTAATGAGATAGAAACTACGAGATCCGACGTAATCAAAGGACGAGCGTACGCCATCTGGCGGCGTATTTTTCTATAAAGACCTTATTACCGCCATTGTAACCGTCTTTCCTTTCTTTTCCTCCTCTTAAAATTCCGAAAATATTCCTAGTCGGAAATACGTCCATTTTATTAATCGTAACGATAATTTTACGGTGAGAGAACGACCGAAGTACTGACTGTACTTATCAACGGATCGGAAGCATTGTCCTCTTTCGCACGCGCTCCACGTAGAACACGAGGAACGGAAAAAAAAATGAAGAAAGGTTAATGAAACGCGAAAGATTGTCTTCAATTAATTAGAATTTTTATGCGTTAAGTCATCAAAAATTTGGTTTTTTTTTTTTTGTCGAATCTTCCGTCTCCGATGCGATTAAACAATCGGACTTTTATAAGGGGAATAGAAAGTGTTCCGGGCGGTATCCTTACGTCTGTGGTAGCCAATTACGGGCGAGGGATCGTCTCTAATTACCGTAGCGTAGACGGTTTCGTTATCCGTTAATAATGTGTGTGGCCGAAATCTTCCTTCACAAGGCCCATCCCCCCGAAAAAGAAACCATTAAACTGAGAAGAATGGAGCGGTTCTCGAGAAATTTTATTTATTTATTTACTTGTTGACGATTTCGTCGTTGGAGAAATTCGAAATAATTAGCGTAAAATCTTAACGGAAGTTAATCTCGCGCGTAATAACCTCAACGTTATTACCAAATTTGTCTATCGGCTTCGGTTATTCGTCCGTTCTTTTTATCTACAATATATAGTGGCGCCATCTCTCGCTTAAAATTGAAAATAATTTTTGCAAATGGCGATTTTTCGGATTGTAAAGATTGGTGGAATGTTTTCTTTTCTCCGCTAATTTTACTTTTCTTTAATAATAATAATAATAATACGGAATTTTTTTTTTTAGAAAAATGACGTTTCAAATATTTTGAATATTCTGGTATAATTATTTAATTGGAGAAGAAATGACGGAAAGAGAGTGGAGGGGGGAAGGAAGAAATTATCGGTCCGTTCGGCATTCGGAACGCGCCGCCGAATTACGATTTCCGGACGTGTCCGGGCAGGCCACTAAATTATTCCAACGCCGCCATCTATCGGCGTCCCGGACATTTCCGGATAAATTCCCATTTTGTTTCCGGTCTGGGGCGTGCCGCGTTTAGAAGACGTACGATTCTCTCTCTCTCTCTCTCTCTCGTAAACTTTAACCTAAATTTCTGTCGGTAAATAAATTTTGGCGAAAGAGAAAGAAAGAAAAAATAATAATAAGCCGGTTAGAACTAAACGATATTAAATAACAATAAAAGGCGGCGGGTAATTATTTTAACAATAGTATCTTTTATCCGTGGAGCGTTACGGCCGGGTATCGTATTGTGCGTGCGCAACATAATATACAAATGTATACGCATTGTACGTGGGAGCGGCATTAACAGCCTGCAAAGTATTAATTGGTCGATCCGAGATCGAATCGTAATAAATACCAGAAGCGTTTCTATCGATCGATTACAGGAAAGTCCGTGGCCACCTTAGTTATTGTATATGGAGGCCGTGGGGGGGGGTGTTACGTCCGTGGCATTTTCCTTCCAAGATCCAATAACAAAGAGCAAAAACTTGGCTAGGTAGCCGAGTATTTACGTTTATTACCGGAGAACACGGGATGAGAATTGCGTTGGGAAATTTGCCACCGTTTCTGATCCGTCGTATTTTGCTGGAGATGAATTAATGGATGCCATGAAAATCTTATGTAGAATATATTAAAGACGATTGTCCCGTCTGAATCATCCTTCCGCCGGGAGAATTCAGCCAGAATGATTACCGACTTTGCCAAAATTCCGGACCCACGAGATTCGTCGTCTAGCAATCGTTTTCTTTGAAAAATTATATTCTTTCGGGATTTACTTTAATTTTGTTACTTATTTTATAAAAATGTTTGGGGGGCAATTGTTAGTTGTTGGTTTTAGTGCGGAATTTATTATTATTATTATTATTATTATTTCAAAAAAATAAGTAAAACGGCGAAGCCATTTTTGGGACGAGAATGTCCCAAAAATGATTTCGGTCCCGTGATTACCTACGAGTCTGGTTTATTTTATGTGCCCACGATTTGGGCACCAAATACTCCGTGCCAAATTGCAACTTCTGACACGTATTCCTTCGTACTTCTAAGGTGTTCAGCCGTTGACAGCGGCGCGATTTTTAACTTATAAAAGAACTGACAAATCCGACAAAAAATTAAAATAACGAAATTATAAATACATACTTTATTATATACCAGAAACAGGACATAAACAAAACGAAATTGAAATGTCCATTTACTCGCTCCCTTTCCCACCAGAAGCGCGAAACTGAAGAGAATTAACTGCGGATGGTACGCGCGCCATTTTTGAATTTTTCAACTCGTTTTCGTGGTGTTTTTGAGTTGTAATTTTTGAACAATTGAAACGTTCCTTTCTATGGAATCGTCCAGTTCGGGTATGTAATTATATTTTAGTAACTTGAGTTTGTATTCGGCGCGTTGATTCTTTGTTTTCCGAATAAATGTTAGTCCATGCCAATAGTCGGTGTTTCCTAACCTTTTCAAAATTATCGCACACCTTCATAAGTATCGGATATATAATATCGCCATCTTTAAAATTTATCAAATATTACTTTGTTATTTCTTAAACATAACATAACTCTAAAATTGATGTCTAAAGATAAATAATTATTATTAACCCGATCCTCGAGGCCAACGAAGTTAAACCAACTTGTTTATATCCGATTTAAAATTAGTTTAAATAATCCAGCAAAGAGTTGCTTAACTTTCCCCGGCGGAATTTGGTGGCGCCATCTGTTGTGAAATTTTATTTTTTAAATTTTTTATATTTTTAACTATTATAAAATGGCCAATTTTGGCCATTTTATAATAGTTCCGTCACAACGATTACCGAAAACGGTGATCAAAGTTTAATAATTTTTCTGATAAGTATTCCAATACGGAAACCGAAGCGTGTCGGTCGGAATACATGGGTAAACTATTTCGGTTGTAATTCCGGCGTAGCAAATGCACCATTTTCTGTAGCCGATGCGGCAAAATTCGTTTAAACCACCAATAGATCCACACTCCCGTAATTGCTCTGGCATTATTAAGGGCACCCGCGGACTTATTGGAAGTGAGGGTCGGGAAACATTTCGCAACCGGGGTGACCTTTTTTTTTTTTATTTGTAAATTAATTTCTTGGGGAAATGCGGGAAAATACATCTATCCCAGTTACGTGGTACCTTTGGTAAGCTTACCTTTCTCGTGTTCCGGAGCGGTCGATATTTTCTTACACGTAAATAATCAATTAGGAACAACTTATTTAAAATTCCTCTCTTGGTTTTTCTCTCTAATTGCGCTTATACGAAAATAAAACGCTCTGAACGATTATCGGAAAAGTTTGTCTTCCTCACCACGGTTGAAGGTTCAATATTCCGGAAATGACGTCCGGATTTTCCGCTTGCATTTAACGACGAATTCTCTTTAAAGTGTCTACTTTTTTTTTATAAGAATGTCTCGTTATTACTGGTTACCAATTACTTACCGGCCCGTTATATTCGGGGAGAATATTCGGGAATACCGGAAGAAGTGGGAAGACGTATAGTTTAAACGGGTTCTCCACCTTTTTGCGGAAGCAAACTTCCGCCGTCTTTGTTAATAACGCGGATCGTCGACCGAAATTTGTCTAGAATAACGGTAATTAAATAGGAAGGAAATTAAATAAAAATAAATTTATTGGCGTTAAAGCGAAGAGTTTTGTCAAATGGCGCCAACTGCCAGCGCGAAATTACGACGGTGATGTGAGAAAAAACACTATTAATTTCGAGTTAGTGTGATTTTTTAAGCTTTTCAATAGTAACGAGGACGAATAACGTTCGTTTTAATATATAAAAATATACATTCTCCAGATTTATTAGGGATTTTGTCACCAAGTTTGTCAACGATTTAGGCCGCAATTATGAAATATCATAAAATTAATTTATTAATTTATTAATATTTCTATTGTATAAACAATGGTTGTACGGATTTCAAAATTATCGATAGATGGTAGATAAATATTTTTATTTCCGGTGTTTCTTAGTATCGATACAGAACTCCAGATGGCGCCACCGGGAATTAGTAATTAACTTTTATCTTTTCGTTAATAGAATTGTGACGTTTACGAATATGGTCGTCGGACGATATTAACCAATACGAAACGTAAAATGAGTAAAGATTAGTCGAAAAACACGTATAAATAAAGCCATTACACAAAACTATTAAGGAACTCGATACCGTCCATTCGAGTCGAAGTTACGAATTCTCTGGTGGGGGGACTTTTGCCTACGTACCGCTAACTTGTCCGTAATTTAAATTTGCCCGGCATTTTCGAATATTTCGGGTTTAAACCAACGAAGTTTAATATAATATAAATTAAACTACATCCTCCGCCGAATAAAATTGGTTATCGGTTTACAAAAATCAATGTAGAAAGTGAAATCTTACCGGAATCAATCGAGATCTTTCCATTATTTAATGGGAAGGTACGAAATTTCGTTATAAAAATTTCAGTTACGTTGGTAAGAAATTTCGGTGGACGATTTGGCAATGTTTTAAGTAAATTATTTAATTTCCGCCTTACTTGTCAATCTAAAAAGGGGAAGATTTATCTCTCTTCTTCGCTTTGATGGAATCAATTCTCTTCCAAAAGTTTGGCGAGAGAATAAATAGCGTCTAGAACGATATTCCCCGAAATCATTGCCACTGTTTGGATCAGAAAATTGATAAAAATTTCCAGTAAAGAAATTACTGTTATCTAAAATGGCGATATCTAACCCATCGATCCGAGAAAAAAACATTACAAAAATCGGAAGAAAGTTTTCCAGGAAAGTACGACATTTTTTAAATTTTGATTTCCGCTAATTCTAGTTCTACTAAAAAAGCTATGCGCTGTGGGAAATACGAATAAAGGTGGGAAATAAATGTGGGAAAGGAAGTAAAGGTAGGAAGAAATACTGTAAAGGTAAACGGCGAATAAAGGTGGGAAATACTGTAAAGTTAAACTGTATTTCTCACCTTTTCCACGAATTGTTACGTTTCTAAATTATTTGCAATTTTATATTAATTAATGCAGACGTGAATGTTGCCATTGTTACGAACGTGTTTAAAATCGGGATGAAATTATATAAATGTCTTATTAATAAATTTAGTAAATTATACATCTATTCGACAATTAAAAGTAAAATATGATATCTTATATATATATTTTTTCTTTTGTTGCATTATTTATCGCAGTATAGAGGAAGACAATTTCTGTCTGCTGTATAAACTAACCACTCGAGGAAAGGTTGATAGATCATGCTACGCCTCCACATTTGTCGGGCAACCTTGACAATATCAAGCAATGTCACCGGATAGAACGTTCACCTTTCGTACGGCTTTGTAAATTAAAAAATAAAAATAAATTTGATTCGTTCGCCGGAATTTTTTACACTTATTAAATGCTTTCTAAATTATGCAATTGTTTGTACAATAAGATCGCATTGTTTATAATCAATGCTCGATTAACGGAATTATTTTGTGACGTTGATTGATAGAAAAATAATTGTAAAATAATGCGATTTTATAGTATTTTTTTTTAAAGAAATTATTCAAACTGAATTTCATTAAACTTGAGAAATTCCTAAGACGATTATACTGTTTTCCGATTGCCGTATTCCCAAATGCCGTAATTTTCAACACACATATTCGAAGGTGTTAAGTGGATCGTGTCTAGAATTAGTTTGACCTTTATAATAAACACTAAATTAATATTTGTAGTCCGGTGTTTAATGCTCCATATCTTTTACTTTTATACGTCAATAACTCTTTTATGTAAAAGACACTATAGAACAATACTTAGATTCTTTTGTCTTTCGATAGGAACTAATTGAAAAAATAAACTTTGAAAAATTCGGAATCGATTAGGATAAAAATAATATTGAAAAATGTTAAATAAGATTAAAAACAGGAAAACTTCCTGTTCCGTCTTTTAGTTATACAACTGTGTGATTTGTAATATTAAATATTTCCTACCTTCACGCGATCATCCATCACCATTCGACGAAATACTTTAATATAACGACAGAAAAATTTCTAGAAATAACGTAAAATAAATAACGTGTTTACAGTTACTTTTGTCTACATAATTTCTCTTCTATAAAAACAATAATTAAATAATTAATCGTATAATCTTAATCAAAGGCTTTCGTATTGGACAATTCGTGAAATACAGTAAAATGAATTGAAAAAGAAATTGAATTAGAAATTTTACTTCAGTATTTTACTTTTTTCAATTTTATTTTGTTTTATTTCTTTATTGGCTATCACTTTCCTCACAATTCTACTATTTTTGAATTGTTACCCGTAAGTCTTCGACTGTATTGTCCTTAATAATTGTTATTCGATAAAGGAATATTGTCCTTTTGTATTTTTAATTGTTTTAAATAGCTTTATTTTGATCTTCGGTTTATTGTTGTTACATGGTTTTGTAATTTCGAGAGTACTTTTAGACTTTATTTATATAATAATTAGATAAATATAATACTCTTTATTAAATGTACTCATATTTTTAGTTCAAAAATAATTCTATATACAATACAGACGAAAGAGTAAACAATTATACCATTTTTACATTATAACACAAAGTATGGTGATCCGGCAGAAAATGATTCCTCCAGAATTTTACTTTTTTTGGACTTAGGACACCTTGAAACGTCCAGAAATGCAAAAAATTCGGTGGTAATTTCTGTATTGTATGGATGTTAGTGTATGTGTGCGCGTGATCGCACGATTCTGTTTACCTTCTTTGAAGCTTAATAGAGAAGTTGCGGCCGAAGTTTTCATCTGTCGAACGTGAACGTCGAACGTCGATCACCGCTTACAAGATTGCGGCGCTCGACGTTCGGCGTTCACGTTTAGAGAGATGCAAACTTCGGCCGCAACCTCTCTATTAACTCATGTACTGTACTTTGTGTCGAAAATTTCTGAAATTTTGCAGGCAGGTTTGTATATTAGGGGATCGATGATATTAAATTTTGGTGGTTACAAGTCGAAGGATGGGGAGATAAAGGAGGTCGTGTACCACAGCGTTGTTGAGCACTCGATAAACTATCTATCATTTATTTATTATATTTAATACGAAGACGAAGTACATTTNGGGAAATACTGTAAAGGTAAACGGCGAATAAAGGTGGGAAATACTGTAAAGTTAAACAGTATTTCTCACCTTTTCCACGAATTGTTACGTTTCTAAATTATTTGCAATTTTATATTAATTAATGCAGACGTGAATGTTGCCATTGTTACGAACGTGTTTAAAATCGGGATGAAATTATATAAATGTCTTATTAATAAATTTAGTAAATTATACATCTATTCGACAATTAAAAGTAAAATATGATATCTTATATATATATTTTTTCTTTTGTTGCATTATTTATCGCAGTATAGAGGAAGACAATTTCTGTCTGCTGTATAAACTAACCACTCGAGGAAAGGTTGATAGATCATGCTACGCCTCCACATTTGTCGGGCAACCTTGACAATATCAAGCAATGTCACCGGATAGAACGTTCACCTTTCGTACGGCTTTGTAAATTAAAAAATAAAAATAAATTTGATTCGTTCGCCGGAATTTTTTACACTTATTAAATGCTTTCTAAATTATGCAATTGTTTGTACAATAAGATCGCATTGTTTATAATCAATGCTCGATTAACGGAATTATTTTGTGACGTTGATTGATAGAAAAATAATTGTAAAATAATGCGATTTTATAGTATTTTTTTTTAAAGAAATTATTCAAACTGAATTTCATTAAACTTGAGAAATTCCTAAGACGATTATACTGTTTTCCGATTGCCGTATTCCCAAATGCCGTAATTTTCAACACACATATTCGAAGGTGTTAAGTGGATCGTGTCTAGAATTAGTTTGACCTTTATAATAAACACTAAATTAATATTTGTAGTCCGGTGTTTAATGCTCCATATCTTTTACTTTTATACGTCAATAACTCTTTTATGTAAAAGACACTATAGAACAATACTTAGATTCTTTTGTCTTTCGATAGGAACTAATTGAAAAAATAAACTTTGAAAAATTCGGAATCGATTAGGATAAAAATAATATTGAAAAATGTTAAATAAGATTAAAAACAGGAAAACTTCCTGTTCCGTCTTTTAGTTATACAACTGTGTGATTTGTAATATTAAATATTTCCTACCTTCACGCGATCATCCATCACCATTCGACGAAATACTTTAATATAACGACAGAAAAATTTCTAGAAATAACGTAAAATAAATAACGTGTTTACAGTTACTTTTGTCTACATAATTTCTCTTCTATAAAAACAATAATTAAATAATTAATCGTATAATCTTAATCAAAGGCTTTCGTATTGGACAATTCGTGAAATACAGTAAAATGAATTGAAAAAGAAAAATTAAATTAGAAATTCTACTTCAGTATTTTACTTTTTTCAATTTTATTTTGTTTTATTTCTTTATTGGCTATCACTTTCCTCACAATTCTACTATTTTTGAATTGTTACCCGTAAGTCTTCGACTGTATTGTCCTTAATAATTGTTATTCGATAAAGGAATATTGTCCTTTTGTATTTTTAATTGTTTTAAATAGCTTTATTTTGATCTTCGGTTTATTGTTGTTACATGGTTTTGTAATTTCGAGAGTACTTTTAGACTTTATTTATATAATAATTAGATAAATACAATACTCTTTATTAAATGTACTCATATTTTTAGTTCAAAAATAATTCTATATACAATACAGACGAAAGAGTAAACAATTATACCATTTTTACATTATAACACAAAGTATGGTGATCCGGCAGAAAATGATTCCTCCAGAATTTTACTTTTTTTGGACTTAGGACACCTTGAAACGTCCAGAAATGCAAAAAATTCGGTGGTAATTTCTGTATTGTATGGATGTTAGTGTATGTGTGCGCGTGATCGCACGATTCTGTTTACCTTCTTTGAAGCTTAATAGAGAAGTTGCGGCCGAAGTTTTCATCTGTCGAACGTGAACGTCGAACGTCGATCACCGCTTACAAGATTGCGGCGCTCGACGTTCGGCGTTCACGTTTAGAGAGATGCAAACTTCGGCCGCAACCTCTCTATTAACTCATGTACTGTACTTTGTGTCGAAAATTTCTGAAATTTTGCAGGTAGGTTTGTATATTAGGGGATCGATGATATTAAATTTTGGTGGTTACAAGTCGAAGGATGGGGAGATAAAGGAGGTCTTGTACCACAGCGTTGTTGAGCACTCGATAAACTATCTATCATTTATTTATTAGCATTTTATCACTTTAACGCAATGAAAATATATTGGAAATTACTTTGCATAGAGATTTTATAGAGTTTTTAGTAGCCTGTTTCTAAATAATTAAATGAAAACTCCACTTTGACGAGTTCTTTTATACAATTACGAATTGTAGAAGTGATATTTGAAAGATTTTCACTATAGAATTAAACGTCGTTTTCGTGTTGTAGGTATGGGAGAATTATAACTAGCGCTCACGAAGTGGCACGCAAGAACAATTAAGCCGACACGCAACACATTATACCAGTTTATTCGTTTTTAATTATAAACGTTTACACCAATAATAACAATTATACTCGTACTAATCAGTTTTTGTAACTATTAATGAGACGTTTTAAAAATAATTAATTTAGCCGATTAGGATAAAGTTTAGCCAGTTTTTTTACGAATCGTGAACGACAAAATAACGAAAGAAAAAGCATTTAATTTGACTTTAATTTCGAAAAGTTTAGTCTTTAATTTTCTTTCATTATTATGTTTTTTTTTTTAGTTAATTTATTAAATTTATAAATTCATTTTCAAATCTTGGTTTAAATATAGTTTTGCGTGACAATATTTACATATTTTGTCACGCATTTCCTATACTTGTTACACCGGAATACTATTCATTTTTATACATTTACGACCGTGTAAAAATCAATTATTCTTTAATAGAAATATCCTTTTATTGTTTTTTAGAATTTAGCTTCCTGTTTTCAATCGTCAGATTGATGAAGCCCGTTGTGTGCGATTTCAAGCTCTTTCGCAACAAGAAAACAGCGAGAAAAATAGTAAAAAAAAAAGAACACGGGCATAAACTATCCGAGAAGACACTTCAGGGCATGTTAAAAGTATTAATTCTGCTAAGAAAACTATACTATAAACGTTAAAATTACTTAAAATCTCGTATTTAAATAATAATTTTCTAACAAGAGAAATAACATTTTGAGTAATTACTACGACATGTCATAAATTGAAAGCTTTAAAACCCTATTAAAGATGAAAAAAAAATCAATATAGAATATGGACAAATATTGTGTTCGCAATCCATTTTTTTTTTTCCTATTGTTTTTCTATCCAGAAAGAAAAGTAAATTAAAATGTCCTGGATGAATTTTTCTTTCTTCAAAGAAGATTATCGTGGGATTGTTTTTAGCAGAATAATCGATAAACCTTTCTTAGACGTAATTAAAGAAAGAGGATAAAGTATTTATCTTTTATACATTTTCAGCAAATCGTGTATTACGTTTGATTATAAAAAAAAATAACTTGGCATTACGGCATTTTAAATAGTGATAAAGTAACTTAGAAAAAATAGTTAATTGCAAATAATTCTAATATTATGCAAATGTTAATGAGAAAATCTCGGAATTTATTAATTAAATTTAAATATTTGACTAATGCGGATTAAATATACTAATTAAGAATAATATTTGCCGAAGAGAAGAGCAAATGCGAAATCACCATTAAAGTATTACTATCTAACCTCTCTATGTATTAAAAGTTTATACATCTTTTAAGTAATAATTAAATCTTATTTTATTAAAATATAGACCCGATTTTCTTTAGTTTGAACGTTCTTCGTTTGAATTAATTAGGGTGGAATAACGGCACGAGACAGAAAACAATATTACTTAGTCAAAGCCTAGGGGTTGCTAGTGACTGGTTTTGTTGGTAACTTTCTGAAGAACATTTTTCGCCGTTGATGAATATCTACGGCTTTGTTTCTATCAACGGGCATTCTCCTATAATTTCATTTGTAGCTTTATCATTACTTACAGTGTAATTTTACCAGTAACGACAGAAATTAACTAACAAAGTCTCTAAATCTACATCCTCTTTTCGATATTATCTTAAAGAATCGGGTTTATAATATATAATAATTTAAGTAGTAGAATATTTATTATCTAGTTAATTAGAAACTGATATAAATTAACGAAATAAACTATTTAAAATGACTTATCCATTACTGTCACTCGAATATGTTGTGTTTAAAGTCGAAGACACGTCGCTATTTATTTGAGGAAACTTTAAACTTAAAGGAAATTTATAATCGTCTAATAGATCACGTTCTTTTACACGCATATTTTATATAAAATTGAATAATAATTGAATGAAAAACATTCATTTCTTAACTTAACCAATTGTCTTTTCTTGTAGATCTTTATTCAAATCAGTCACTCTCGTGTTTTAAATTGTTCTTCGCTCAATTTTCTGTCCTACACAATATATCGATTTTTCCACGTCATAAACAGTTTGTTTATATACTAAATTCCATTTTGTTAGAGAAACAACTTTCTCCAACCGGGATCTATTATATTAAATTTTAGACAAACAATATAACAAAAGGTATTTTACTTAACTGTATTGTGTAGGTGATACTCGCTTTCAAAGCTATAATTTTAATTTAAAATTATACTATTTTTCGTTATTTCAATCACTATTTTTGAATTAAAATTCCTATTCATTTACGAAGCTCAACGTAAATTTTTATAAATTTTTCTGTTTCGTATTATACGGGATTAACTTTTCTTTCTATAACTCATTACAAAAATGAAGATCGACTGGCTAATATACGCCTTTGTCTGTTTTATAATTAAGAAAATCACAGTAAAATATCAAAAATGCATTATATTTTACATCGAGGATATAAAGTATTAACGAACACCTACAGATAAATTACGTAAACCAATTGTTTTTTCATTAAACATTTCTTCATTTTATCTCATCCTATACTAAATCTTCTTCTTCTTTCGGTGGCACATTAAATGAGCAAACTCATCATATATCTAAATTGCGATTTATATAAATATAAATGGGATGTTTGGATCTATCACGCTTAATTGCACTGTGACACAGAAAAACAACAGTTACGTTTATTCCCGTTGTATCCGGTGTTTTCCTTCCGCTTCGATTTGTACACAGGGAAATTCGGAAACTACGAATAAAGTAGTCTATAACATGAAAAATATGAATTTTAATGCTCGTAATTATAAACTACTGCTTATTCATTTTTCCATTTGTACAGAAAATCTGTACAAACCTCGGAAGTTTTTCGTGTTTTAATTCTGCCAAAATCGTAAAAGGCTCGATTTACATTATCAAACGTAATCGAGGGGCTTAGTGAAAAATAGCAAGACTTAAGAAAAATGTATTACGGTGTTAACAAATTTGGATTTGTATCTAATCGATCCGTCTTCTAAGAAACTCTCACGGTTCGGTCGCTGCACCACGAGTTGTATCGTATACCGACATTAATAAAACTCCGTGTATTAAAGTGACGGTCAATTGAAAGCCCACCGGTGGCACTTTCAATTGACCGGCACTTTAAACCACTAAACACTAATAGTCGGTGGTGGTTTTGCGCTTGACCAACAGGCTGTCACGTGAGGTTTTCCGCACTTTCTTCACGTTAGTAACACGTAAATAGGGGCCAGTTTCCCAAGATCTCCCGGGAGACATTTCCCCCACCGTTCGAACTTTAACCAGCGAAATCATCGTAAATCTCTCTGCAAAATTTCAGAAATTTTCGACAAAAAGCACGGAGTTATTAAGCTTCAAAGGGGACGAACAAAATCCGTGTTCTCCATACACACTCATACTAACATTCATATATACAGGGAAACACCAATTATTTTTGTATTTCTCGACATTTCAAGCTCTCCCGAATCCAAAAGTATAAAAATCTTGGGGGAATTATTTTTTGATCGATGACTATACACTCACTTCCTCTGTTACATATAACACGTGATGATACACGTGTAAAATATTCACAAAGGCTCTTACTATAACGTGTATTTAAACTGTACGAAAATGTAGAGGCTAATATTAGCCTATAATGACAAAGAAAGAACTATAAAACAAGACAAAAGATTAAAGGAAGAATTGATCATTTCATGGAAAATGTTAAAACGTTATTGGATAATCTGAAATATTCCTAATCAGAGTGCCATCTTCGGAAAAAAGGTAGCAGTAAGCCGGAATATTTCATCACTCCTACGTGTTTTGTTCTCAAATCCTATTTCCTCATCAATTTGATTCTCATGTTTTTTTTATTTCATTTAGATATTGTCAACACGACGAATAATTTAGAAGTAAATGGACGGATATTGCTTATAAGGGAATTCTTTCCAAAAGGAGAACCCATATCGGTTAGATACAAATAATTCGTTTCAGAAAATTCTTCTCGTTACCGTAGAAACAACCGTTGAAAATATCGATGAAGTATGAAACAAAATTCAACCAACTGTCTTTTTATTCGCAAAAATTTTTATACGTGACATAAATACAACTTCACGACTCCATTAGAAATGATTCAATATCGCTGTTTGAACCATAGCAACATTAAAAGAAGAAATGTTGCATCTCCGAATAAGCAATCAGCAGATGTTGAGATTTCAACACCAAGAACACTAGAAGCATTTGCTACACTAGAACGCCTCGAAAGGTATTTTATAAAGAATTGGAGAAATGCAAACGGTACATTATTGAAAAGGGCTCTTCGAATGAACTTCGAAGCTTAATAACTCCCTTATCTTTTGTCGAAAATTTCTGAAATTTTGCAGGGAGGTTTGTTTATAAGGGGAATTGACGATATTAAATTTTGGTGGTTAACACGGCGCCACCAAAATTTTAAATCTTGCCGGAAAAGTTAAGCAACTCGTTGCTGGATATCTTTTATACATGAATATAAACGGTAAGAAATATATTGCTATTAGAGTAAGATAAGTGGAACATGATATATCGAAAAACCATTGACCTCTATGTAGAAACAATCGATTAATACTGTTATTCTAATAAAAATCGATGAACAGATTGAAGACAAAGAGCCAAATTTTTAATCATATTTTTAAATTTTATTTCATCTAAAATATATGCTCTCCACCTTAAATTAGTACTCCACCTTTACATCATACTTTTTTTGTCAGTCAAAACTCCTTTCGTGGAAAACTTTTTGAATTAAAACAACGTGGATAAGCGCGTGACACGGTGATCGGAAAATGCATTATTTTAGCGTTATTACTCCGTGCACTATGCATTGTAGACAGCTTGTTTGCTCAATTATTGATTAGAAACATTATCTTAAGTGACAATACACACACACACACACACACACACATATATATATATATATATATATTAGAAAATAAATTATTTATTTACATTAAAATCATGTGAAATTAACTAACAAAGTCTCTAAATCTACATCCTCTTTTCGATATTATCTTAAAGAATCGGGTTTATAATATATAATAATTTAAGTAGTAGAATATTTATTATCTAGTTAATTAGAAACTGATATAAATTAACGAAATAAACTATTTAAAATGACTTATCCATTACTGTCACTCGAATATGTTGTGTTTAAAGTCGAAGACACGTCGCTATTTATTTGAGGAAACTTTAAACTTAAAGGAAATTTATAATCGTCTAATAGATCACGTTCTTTTACACGCATATTTTATATAAAATTGAATAATAATTGAATGAAAAACATTCATTTCTTAACTTAACCAATTGTCTTTTCTTGTAGATCTTTATTCAAATCAGTCACTCTCGTGTTTTAAATTGTTCTTCGCTCAATTTTCTGTCCTACACAATATATCGATTTTTCCACGTCATAAACAGTTTGTTTATATACTAAATTCCATTTTCTTAGAGAAACAACTTTCTCCAACCGGGATCTATTATATTAAATTTTAGACAAACAATATAACAAAAGGTATTTTACTTAACTGTATTGTGTAGGTGATACTCGCTTTCAAAGCTATAATTTTAATTTAAATTATACTATTTTTCGTTATTTCAATCACTATTTTTGAATTAAAATTCCTATTCATTTACGAAGCTCAACGTAAATTTTTATAAATTTTTCTGTTTCGTATTATACGGGATTAACTTTTCTTTCTATAACTCATTACAAAAATGAAGATCGACTGGCTAATATACGTCTTTGTCAGTTTTATAATTAAGAAAATCACAGTAAAATATCAAAAATGCATTATATTTTACATCGAGGATATAAAGTATTAACGAACACCTACAGATAAATTACGTAAACCAATTGTTTTTTCATTAAACATTTCTTCATTTTATCTCATCCTATACTAAATCTTCTTCTTCTTTCGGTGGCACATTAAATGAGCAAACTCATCATATATCTAAATTGCGATTTATATAAATATAAATGGGATGTTTGGATCTATCACGCTTAATTGCACTGTGACACAGAAAAACAACAGTTACGTTTATTCCCGTTGTATCCGGTGTTTTCCTTCCGCTTCGATTTGTACACAGGGAAATTCGGAAACTACGAATAAAGTAGTCTATAACATGAAAAATATGAATTTTAATGCTCGTAATTATAAACTACTGCTTATTCATTTTTCCATTTGTACAGAAAATCTGTACAAACCTCGGAAGTTTTTCGTGTTTTAATTCTGCCAAAATCGTAAAAGGCTCGATTTACATTATCAAACGTAATCGAGGGGCTTAGTGAAAAATAGCAAGACTTAAGAAAAATGTATTACGGTGTTAACAAATTTGGATTTGTATCTAATCGATCCGTCTTCTAAGAAACTCTCACGGTTCGGTCGCTGCACCACGAGTTGTATCGTATACCGACATTAATAAAACTCCGTGTATTAAAGTGACGGTCAATTGAAAGCCCACCGGTGGCACTTTCAATTGACCGGCACTTTAAACCACTAAACACTAATAGTCGGTGGTGGTTTTGCGCTTGACCAACAGGCTGTCACGTGAGGTTTTCCGCACTTTCTTCACGTTAGTAACACGTAAATAGGGGCCAGTTTCCCAAGATCTCCCGGGAGACATTTCCCCCACCGTTCGAACTTTAACCAGCGAAATCATCGTAAATCTCTCTGCAAAATTTCAGAAATTTTCGACAAAAAGCACGGAGTTATTAAGCTTCAAAGGGGACGAACAAAATCCGTGTTCTCCATACACACTCATACTAACATTCATATATACAGGGAAACACCAATTATTTTTGTATTTCTCGACATTTCAAGCTCTCCCGAATCCAAAAGTATAAAAATCTTGGGGGAATTATTTTTTGATCGATGACTATACACTCACTTCCTCTGTTACATATAACACGTGATGATACACGTGTAAAATATTCACAAAGGCTCTTACTATAACGTGTATTTAAACTGTACGAAAATGTAGAGGCTAATATTAGCCTATAATGACAAAGAAAGAACTATAAAACAAGACAAAAGATTAAAGGAAGAATTGATCATTTCATGGAAAATGTTAAAACGTTATTGGATAATCTGAAATATTCCTAATCAGAGTGCCATCTTCGGAAAAAAGGTAGCAGTAAGCCGGAATATTTCATCACTCCTACGTGTTTTGTTCTCAAATCCTATTTCCTCATCAATTTGATTCTCATGTTTTTTTTATTTCATTTAGATATTGTCAACACGACGAATAATTTAGAAGTAAATGGACGGATATTGCTTATAAGGGAATTCTTTCCAAAAGGAGAACCCATATCGGTTAGATACAAATAATTCGTTTCAGAAAATTCTTCTCGTTACCGTAGAAACAACCGTTGAAAATATCGATGAAGTATGAAACAAAATTCAACCAACTGTCTTTTTATTCGCAAAAATTTTTATACGTGACATAAATACAACTTCACGACTCCATTAGAAATGATTCAATATCGCTGTTTGAACCATAGCAACATTAAAAGAAGAAATGTTGCATCTCCGAATAAGCAATCAGCAGATGTTGAGATTTCAACACCAAGAACACTAGAAGCATTTGCTACACTAGAACGCCTCGAAAGGTATTTTATAAAGAATTGGAGAAATGCAAACGGTACATTATTGAAAAGGGCTCTTCGAATGAACTTCGAAGCTTAATAACTCCCTTATCTTTTGTCGAAAATTTCTGAAATTTTGCAGGGAGGTTTGTTTATAAGGGGAATTGACGATATTAAATTTTGGTGGTTAACACGGCGCCACCAAAATTTTAAATCTTGCCGGAAAAGTTAAGCAACTCGTTGCTGGATATCTTTTATACATGAATATAAACGGTAAGAAATATATTGCTATTAGAGTAAGATAAGTGGAACATGATATATCGAAAAACCATTGACCTCTATGTAGAAACAATCGATTAATACTGTTATTCTAATAAAAATCGATGAACAGATTGAAGACAAAGAGCCAAATTTTTAATCATATTTTTAAATTTTATTTCATCTAAAATATATGCTCTCCACCTTAAATTAGTACTCCACCTTTACATCATACTTTTTTTGTCAGTCAAAACTCCTTTCGTGGAAAACTTTTTGAATTAAAACAACGTGGATAAGCGCGTGACACGGTGATCGGAAAATGCATTATTTTAGCGTTATTACTCCGTGCACTATGCATTGTAGACAGCTTGTTTGCTCAATTATTGATTAGAAACATTATCTTAAGTGACAATACACACACACACACACACACACACATATATATATATATATATATATTAGAAAATAAATTATTTATTTACATTAAAATCATGTGAAATTAACTAACAAAGTCTCTAAATCTACATCCTCTTTTCGATATTATCTTAAAGAATCGGGTTTATAATATATAATAATTTAAGTAGTAGAATATTTATTATCTAGTTAATTAGAAACTGATATAAATTAACGAAATAAACTATTTAAAATGACTTATCCATTACTGTCACTCGAATATGTTGTGTTTAAAGTCGAAGACACGTCGCTATTTATTTGAGGAAACTTTAAACTTAAAGGAAATTTATAATCGTCTAATAGATCACGTTCTTTTACACGCATATTTTATATAAAATTGAATAATAATTGAATGAAAAACATTCATTTCTTAACTTAACCAATT
>NW_019384540.1:54328-93381 GCF_000671375.1 Centruroides sculpturatus | reverse complement strand
GTTGTATATATATATATAATTTTTTAGAGAGTCGTTGTGAGACGAACTAAATAAAATCTTTCGAATGCGAGGCATTTCTACGGAAGACTGTAGCGAATATAAAGTGAAACCTTAAGACACGGCGCAACTGTTTCGCTTGAGTAAAACTTTGTCTTTAACACTAGGTGACGTCGGATAATTAGGTAAAGAAGTTCTTCTCTTTTTCACGGCCGGACTCAAATCGTAAGAGATTTTCGCTTGAATTAACAACTGTTTGAATATCTCCATGATGTTGTGATCCTCCTTTGCCGAGCATTCGACGAAACCGTTTTCCCAATCTATGCTTATGATAATTTCGGCGATTTCCTTTTTAACTACCCGTAATTCGTCTCCGACGTCGCACTTGTTACCAACGATTACCATGGGTACCGCCGATGCTCTGATCTCCAAAACCAGTTCTCTCAGTCGTCTGACTTCTTCGAACGATTCGTTGCTATCGACCGAATACACTAGAACGAAGCCGTCGCCAGTGCTTATGGCTAATCTTCTCATAGCCGGAAATTCGTAAGATCCACTGGTATCCAAAATATCTAAAGTCAGGCAACATCCCCCGATCTCGTATTCTTCTCTGTGAAGTTCTTCCACCGTTGCTTTGTGGTCCAGAGGAAATCTGTCGTATAGAAATTGTTGCACGATGGCAGTTTTTCCCACTTTGGCAGCTCCCATGACTACGATTCGATAATGGTCTTTCGTTTTCTCTCCATCACTCATGGCTCCCAACGTCGGGATCGAAGAATCGTTTGTACTCGGCATCGAAATAAAGATTCTCGAGATGTTAGATCTGAAAAATTAAATTATCGCGAATTTAAAATATTCTACTAATTAAATTTTGTTTACTGAACAATTTAAAAGCAAAATTAATTGTTTTTTTTTTGTTTTGTTTTGGCGCAAATCTTCACTCGTCTTATTAATAAATGGAAAATTCCTCAAATCCCCGTTAATGTGTTTGCACGTAGAAAATTTAATATACAGAGAATATTTGGGTACTTCGATTTTTTATAACATAAACTGATATTTTCAATCATTTAAAACCTTTTTGCATATTTATTTAAACTGCGTTTAAACCGTGCAGAAATAAATAAGTTAAATCGACAATATTCCCTCTTACGTCAGATGTTTTTTAAGGATTAAAATGTATGCAAAGAAGAGAAATGTTACGTAATACGAAGCCGATTTTACCAACTTTTTAAAATGTCAAACATTTTTGCAGAAAAGGAAAAAAAAAAAAATCGTAAGAGAATTACCGCTCGATACCTTGACCTTCAATCGGTTTCCAGGTCTTAAAGTAAACAACTTCATTGATCGTTATTCTGTTTAAACAGCCATCATTATAAGATATGCAACAAACGGCAATTACTAAATCCTCCGTATTAACTTATAGTGCATTACGTAACATCCTACACACACACACACACACACAAAAAAAACCGAACGTAAAGAGCATCCTCCCGCACTTTCCTCTCCTCTTTTAGACAATCGGGAATTTCGAAAGAAGCTAACTAAACCAGAAAAAAAAAAACAATACATATTAATAATAAAAGGTGCAATTATTCTTACCATTAAACAATTTATTCCCGTCGACGGCCGACTTGTTATCGTTAACTCATTCTGGCGACTGCACTTTTATAGCCCAACGGCGCCGACAGCGCCATCCCACCGAGAGTAACAGTGACATAGTGTGTTCGAGCATTCTGATTGGTGGCGGATGCAAAACTTGTCTCGTTTCTGCAGAAACCGGAGAGAACCTCTGCACGAGCCGAGTTCCGGGGATGCAGAAATCAACCGGATGTACAGTACGTAGCAAAACTCCCCTCCTATTGGCTACCGAAGAAATTAAAAATAATAATAATAATAATAATTAAATTAATTAATATTAATTTATCGAATTATACCAATCCTTAACGAGTGACCACTCGTAATTTTTTTTTTTTCGTGTTGCATATTTATATTAGAAATATTTACTAAGACGTCCTTGACACGTCCTTCGATATTTCTATACACGTCATTCAATTCTCAGAAGGCAACAATTAGCTGCAAAACGATAGAGAATATATGAAATTGGTAAACGTGTCGATGATTATTAATTACATTTTTTTTTTAATTATACACGAAAGAAAGTAGTTTATCTTTGCACGTATGTGTGTGTGTGTGTGTGTTGCGTGTATTCGCGTATGTATTGTTCATTAAGTGAATTACACGACAGCAGAAAGCGTCAGAGATTTGTTAGAATAGAGATGAGAAATGCGCATTTTATATGTAAACCTAGTACCAAGAATTTCCTAAACGGATTTGTCGAATAATGGATGATTTATAAAACGTGAAGTGTGATTAATAATGTCGTATAAATTTTTAAATAATTAATTTTTTTTCCTCCCTTCTCTTCCTTTCCTCTCTTTCCCTCTTCTCTCTCTTTACATTTATTACTGTATAATTAAAGTGTAAAATAGTTAATACAGCGATCTCCGAAGAGAATATATTTTTTTTTATTTTATGTATACAGTAAACGATTATTTAACATCCTTGACAATCTCTCTCTCTCTCTGTTGCTATAGCGACAAGGTGTGCGAGAAATTTCGAAAAGATAGAGAGATAATTTGTTGCACGGAGAAGATAGAAACATCCCTTCATTTATTTACGTCATTTACATACATTCGTCATTAGATTTTAATTAAAAAAAATTACAATATTATGATTATTTAATTAATTGATTTATATATTAGANAAAAATATACGTTAGAAGTATTATTTATTCTGTATTTCTTATACAATAGAAATACAGCTCGTATTTAAAGGTCGTTAAGTAAAGTACAAGCTTATTCTTTGGTCTACTTTTAAGTGTAGAAAGAAAAAGTTGGCTTTTTGTTCGAAATTTCGTATTTAAGCTGGAGAATAAATGGCAAAAGTTATAGAATTTAATAACAGAAACTAGAAATTTCGGATTAAGATGCAATAATCTCCGTTAGAATTTCGCCGGTACGCGGAGTATTGTATAAGCAGTGTTTGAGTTTGAGTTTGGAGTGGTGACGGTTAAAGTGACAATCGATCCGGATATAGGTGTCTTCACCGGAAAGTTTATACCAAAATTAAGCTCCGTTCCGAAGAAAATACGATACAAAAGAAAGAAAAAAAGGGGTGAACGGCCTCGCAAATCTTCCATAGATAGGATCACGGTTAGCATAACAAGATTTCGACAAATCTTATTATTATAATATATACATTTTTTTTTAATACCCTTTCACAAAATATATCACCATTTTTTTTTATTATTTCCTCGTGTTACACATCCGGTAATAGGTGTTGATTTATTTATTTGCGCCCGATATTAATTCGATCTTACCGGGAGACATTTTTATGTTGGCTGCAGAATGGGTGTTTTTTGTCGATCAAACGAGTACGCGACGTTTCATTATAGAAAAGTTAAAGTACAGCGTGCAGAAATTACTGTTACTATAGTAACAAAACTGGAGCAACTTAAAGGGTGACGTACTGTACAATGAGTTAATCCCGTAAACATATTTATGCGGACCTACGAGTTAACAATTTAATTGTTTCCGGATTTCCTTAGTCGATTTATTAAAAGTATTTTACGAATTTAAAAAAAAAAATTAAAGATTTTTATGTAATAGGAACTTTCTATCTTCCTAAGAACTTAGAAATTAAAAAAAAAATTTTTTTCTTTCTTTTTTGTAAAATGATAATCGATGGAGAGAAGCGGGTTGAATTAATAATGAATTTAATGCGATTAAATATTAACTTATTAATTTATACTTTAAGTAAAATTTACTTATAAAATAATCAGTTAAAACGAAGCGACGTCGGAGAGAAAGAGACATTTTAATGATCTTTTCCTTTGACGTCACTTTACAATAGGGAAAAGTTCCGGTGTTCAAGGACGAAAACTGGCGAGATTATGTCCATTTCTATTCGATTATTTTTGCAGATTAATTAAAACGAATACTAAATTAACTAAACGGATTAACGATTTAAAAACCATACAATAAAATCCAGCAAATAGTTGCTTAACTTTCCCGGCAAAATTTAAAATTTTGGTAGCTCCATCTGTTACGATATTTTATTATTAAAAAAAATAGAGAGGTTGCGGCCGACGTTTTCATCGCGAAAACGTCAACGTCGGACGTTGAGCGCCGCCTTCCTGTAAGCCTAAAAGTTTGACAATGGGGTTTGGAACGCCAAACGTCTCTATTATTTTAAATAAATAAGCTTACAAAGCGGAATTCGTTGTGTTTTTATTAATTGCTACCAGATGGCGCCGACAGCGCGAAAGAGTAAAGAATAATCGGAATAAATTCGGTTATTTAAAGGGCGAAAACACGTCACAGAAAAAAAAAGAAGCCAACGTAAAAGTCGTTAATGTCATTTAGAGAATTAATTCGAAAAATTTCCATTATTTTAAATTATATTTAACGAAATAACGCGGAAGAATATTGTGGTAGAAGAAGGAAATTTTGATGGGCGTAGAGAATAGAATTTAAACGAGTTAAATGATTGGTGTGCCGAATACCAAATATGTTTACTCCGAAGAAATCTTTACTTAAAGCAAACGTTTTATTTTTCATCGGTCGCGCGACCAGAATTGAAAAATAGAAGAGTAAAATAAGAATAATAATTTAAATAAATATTTTTCTATGAATAATTCTCTTCTAAAATATAANTGTGGGGAATCCGTCTCTAACCTCAATTCATTTAATCTGTAAGGCATTTCTCCGATTCTAATCTCGACTTTCGAGCACATTTATAAATTAAAAACGTTTGTTTTTTTTTTTTATTCAAGGATATTCCGGTCATCGGAATATTTAATTTATTTAAAAAAATCTGTTTAATTAATTAAATAGAGAGAGAGAGAGAGAAAAAAATTGGCACAATTACGAGCAATAATACTTAATATACTTAGCAGTAAACGAGCATTTTTAGGAGCTATTAAATTGGTAATTTTCTTTTTTTTTTTTTTTAAATTTAAATAATGCTAATCGTCTTTCACGAAAACTTTCCACATTTTAAATGGCTTAAGTCGTATTTATATAAATATCATTTTGACCCTAATTTGTAAATAAACGAGAATTCGCACGAATTCGAGTTAATACAAGCATTAATATGTAAAATCTGACGCCATTTTCGAACGGAGACCGAGCGAAAACAATTCGGAAACGACATTAAGTCGTACGCACCAAACGATTTACGTAACATTAATGTTAAAATCGCATTATAAATACCATTTATGACTCAAGATATACGCATTAAAATATAATAATTATATTTTAGTAACGACCCAACAGTGAAAACAACTTTAATTATCAAACAAATATTTACATTGCCAAGCTAGCATTTAATACATTCCAATGTTGTTTTTTTTTTAATAACGACATTAAAATACAAATGTACAAAATACGGTTTTGAAAGACTTTATATATATATATATATATATATAATTTTTTAGAGAGTCGTTGTGAGACGAACTAAATAAAATCTTTCGAATGCGAGGCATTTCTACGGAAGACTGTAGCGAATATAAAGTGNTAAAATACGTTAAATTATTTATGGATACATTTATAAATAAATCAAAATCCCCATATTTAGCTCCTCTCTGACCTTTGTTTTTTTATTAGAAATGGCTAGTGTTTGGATGATATTTGAAAATTGTAATAAAATATTTTAACGTTTTGATTCGATTAATACAGAGGTTACGGCCGAAGTTTTCATCTTTAAAACGTGAACGTCGAACGTCGAGCGCGCGGCGCTCGACGTTCGACGTTCACGTTTGACAGATGAAAACTTCGGCCGCAACCTCGCTAATGTAATAAAATATTGGAGAGGTCGAAAAAGTCATTTTATCACTTTCTTAGAAAAGGTTCATTACTTTCAATTGTTTACTTGTATGGATGACTAAATATTTTGACATTTGTTCCATTTGTGCAAAGAAACTTCAATACCTTCCGGGAATTTAATACTTTTATTTAATCCTATATCTTAAATATCCCACAGACTTCCCCCTGCTACTATATGTATTATTGTCTTTTATTTATTTTTTCCTTTCCCCCGCGTGGGCCTATATTACTAAAACCATTGGTTTTCTTTTAAATTTACTTTTCCGTATACGATATGATATATATTATTTTAATGCTTCTTAAAAGTATTAAAACATTATATTTTGTTAATTATTAAACATACGTAATAGTCAAAACGGCGCCAAATTTTCACCTAACGGCCTAATTTTGAAATAAAAGTTTGATTAAGGTTGTACGATTTCTTTCTTTTCAAATTAAAATCAAAATGGAAATTACCTAATTAGAGAAAACAAAGGCGATTTACGTTCATTATTACAATTAAATTCAAATAAGGAGAAATTTGTCGGCGAGAAAAAATTGAGTTTGCATTAATTAAACGTTGTTAAAGTGACAATAAATTAAATTCCTTAGCGGGATTACCATTATGAAAATAATCGCGATTAAAAGGATCGATAACGTTTATAGAAGGTAATAGCGCCGTCGTTATTGCTTATTTTCTTTTTTATACGTCGTAAAGAACGATAATAACAACCCTATAGAAATACATCCTCATGAAAGTAAAATGGCATTCGTCTTCAGACGGATAATTTTTAATAGAAATTAAATTATAATCACAGTAAGTTCACCTATCAATTTACTTTTATATATTTATATTTGAAGGGAGAAAACGAGAATATCAATTAGATGAAATCCAATTACATAATTCGTACTGTTTTAATTCAAGGAAATTTAGAACGTTCGTAAGTAGTGTACTTCGCTATTTCATTCTTACTTTCCCGGCTCTGTTATATATAACAGAGGAAAAGTATGGCCATTTGTCAAAAAATGACCTCTAAGATTTTTACATTTTTGTACTCAGGATACATTGAAACCTCAAGAAATAAAAAAAAATTCGGTATTTATTTCTTTATATATGGATGTTAATTAATGTGTGTTGTGAAGGGACACGATTGTGTTTGCCCTGTTTGAAGCTTAATAACTCCTGTGTTTTTTGTCGAAAATTTCTGAAATTTTGCAGGGGTGTTTGTTTATTAGTGAGATCGATGCTATTAAATTTTGGTTGTTAAAGATAGACGGGGTGGGGAGATATAGGGGATCGTGTGTCGTATCTTAGGGTTAGACTTAATGACGATTTTACTGGTTATTTGCATTTAGAATTTTTTATACAACCCATCTCTACACTGAAAATGAAGCTTTTTGCTATTTTATATTAGTTAAAAATATAAAAAGTTTTAAAAATAAAATATCGTAACAGATGGCGCCATCAAAATTTTAATAAATGTTGCCGGGAAAGTTAAACAACTGGTTGCGAGATTCTTTTTTTTTTTTATAATTTTATTTCTTTCGCGATCCGCTCAAAATTTGGAATAAATGAATAAATACGCTTTAATTTTGAAAAAGAAAAAAAAAACAACGATTTTATATTTACAACGTTTACTTAAAATTTCGAATTTCGGAAGTTACGACTATTTTCGTAGAAACGTCGTCTTTGATTCGCTCTTATTTTCGAATGACGTATCGGTCGTTCGATCTGAGTTACGGTCGTCATTCGAGAAGTCCTCTCCATCTTCTTCGAAAGAATGGAAGAGAAAGATTATTCCTCTGTCGTTCGGTTTATCCCTCTTTCTTCTTTCTTTACGCCCGAATTCTTTTATATCGTTTTGGTCAATAGTATCTTTTCAGATAAACTTGACCCGGTAACCGGCGAAATCATACCAATTAAATCACGTTAAAGTCGATTTTTCACGCGAAAAATACCGAAAACAAAATACCAGCTAAATTTGCCGTGAAAATCATTATAAAAATCGTTGATCGGAGAAAAATCAAGTCGTAAATAGCTAGGCAAATCCCAGGCTATTCTCTTTCTGCCATTTAACTGTGGCATAAATCCTTTCGATTAATTAAAAATAATTTATAAAATGATTCCCAAGTGTCATCCGAAATACAGTAGTTCTAGCAACGTCATTGAAGAATAACCAATAATCCGGTAACGCCGCTTCCTATTCACATTATCTATGGTTCTATTCTAGAATGCTTTTCTGAAAGGCAAAAACGAATTTTCTAGAGTTTATAGAGAAATAAACATTTGATGAAAGACGAGAATTTAGGACAACGGCCCGATATTTAATTATCTGGTTTTATTTTTATGAAAGGAAGCGGTTATCTTGGTAGTGTCTAGAGAGTGAGTGAGAGAGACGAAATGTTTCTTTTCTATATACCAGTATATATTTATTTATTTTCTTTAATGGAAAAATGGATAAAGGAACTTTTGTATGGCGTTATTACGAGAGAGAAAGAGCTTTAAATCGCCAGATAATTTTGTAATAAGTGTATCTAGTGTTTTACTCTGTTTGCGATTTTCTTTGTCTTTCCTTATTCTTTTATACAAAACGTCTAACGATAAACAAATAGATATAATTTCTTCGGATAATCGGCTTAAACTTGCAATGGACTTCTTCTTTTAATTACGAACTTTAACGGGGATAATTAATATAAGGATATAATCGTTAATGACGTGTTCGTTATTCTAAACAATTCTAACACAGAATTGAATATATAGACAGATTTATCTACGTTATATGTGACTATCGTAAAATAGCATTGCATTTGTATAACATATGACACATTACAGTCGACCCCCCTATAATTACGGTCCCTATAATTACGATTCTTATAAAACTACGAAAAAATATACGTATTTTGGAAATGTTGAGTCGGATTAGTGTAGAATCGATTAATTTTATGGAAGAAAACCTTTCAATCAGCCGTAGTCCGTAAACTTGACACGTGTCGGGCTGTGATTGGAACGACTTGTAAGAAATCGGATTCCTAATAAATTGGAACGTATCTATATCTTATAGGGGGGTCGACTGTTTAATGTAGGTTTTTTAAACAAGTGTGTAATTTTTACACTAGGATATACTGTACTGTATTTACGAAGTATTTAATAAGTATAGACGACTGTACTGTACGTTTTATATTCTTCTTAGGATTGATATAGGCCTATATGGCGTTGAAAACTTTTATACAATGTAAAATATTCATACAATTCGGACGGTAAGGGGTAAATAAATAAAATAAAATAAAAATCATTGGCTTCATTCCTCTCAATTGCCAATTTGATGAGCTTTATATTCATAAAAACAGGTTAATGCATTCTTTAGCGATATTCATTATACACCAATCTTAAACTTTGCCCAATTTAATAGACACCGTATGTGTGTCAGTAGGTCACAACATTAAAAATTCCCCAAACGAATTCAAAAATTAAAAAGCCAATGGTAATTAAGACACTATTAAAATCTTTTGATAATTTTACAAAAATTAATAGAGGAGATGTTAATATTATTTTAATTTTATACGTTTTACGGTTTAAAATAACTTATTTGAAGCTGTAAAGAAGATGGCGAATAAAAGAAATCATTTAAACCTCGAAGAAATACAAATAAACTCTTCGAATTTATATTAAAAGGTTGTTGAACCGTTTGATGTAAAATATTCTTTTTCTAAGTATTTTTTTTTTTAAACAAAGTACAAAAATATTGTGCAAAGTTTGTTGACTTTGTAATTAAAATTCGTCTTTTAAGTGTTTTCTTTTGTATTATTAACTGGATAATTAATAAAACAAGCCTTTAAAATAATCGAATTTTAATTTTATTGGTCAAGTAAGAAAATACTTAAGCAATATCATTTAAATATTCGTTATTATTTCGGGTGTTTAACACGCGATTCAACAGGCAAAGGCTCCACTCTCGAAAGAAAGTGAAGAGTCTCATTGGAATAAAACTGTCAAAACAAATCCTTCTGTAAGGATGAAATGTATTTTTAAGAGGATCGACAACGAAACACTCAAAAATCCCGACATTTTATAAATATAATTGCCTTTCTTTAATAGATTTTTAAAAATCATTTGTAAAGAAAATAAATAATAATTCCGTTCGACGTAGGAAACGATTTGTTAATTAAACAATTAAATAAAGAGATAAAACAATTTGTTAGAGCAGCAATTAATTAATTAATTAACGTGTACATTTTAAATATATTTTTAAATGATAAAAGTACTACATTTATTTATAANCGAATTTCGGATGTTACGACTATTTTCGTAGAAACGTCGTCTTTGATTCGCTCTTATTTTCGAATGACGTATCGGTCGTTCGATCTGAGTTACGGTCGTCATTCGAGAAGTCCTCTCCATCTTCTTCGAAAGAATGGAAGAGAAAGATTATTCCTCTGTCGTTCGGTTTATCCCTCTTTCTTCTTTCTTTACGCCCGAATTCTTTTATATCGTTTTGGTCAATAGTATCTTTTCAGATAAACTTGACCCGGTAACCGGCGGAATCATACCAATTAAATCACGTTAAAGTCGATTTTTCACGCGAAAAATACCGAAAACAAAATACCAGCTAAATTTGCCGTGAAAATCATTATAAAAATCGTTGATCGGAGAAAAATCAAGTCGTAAATAGCTAGGCAAATCCCAGGCTATTCTCTTTCTGCCATTTAACTGTGGCATAAATCCTTTCGATTAATTAAAAATAATTTATAAAATGATTCCCAAGTGTCATCCGAAATACAGTAGTTCTAGCAACGTCATTGAAGAATAACCAATAATCCGGTAACGCCGCTTCCTATTCACATTATCTATGGTTCTATTCTAGAATGCTTTTCTGAAAGGCAAAAACGAATTTTCTAGAGTTTATAGAGAAATAAACATTTGATGAAAGACGAGAATTTAGGACAACGGCCCGATATTTAATTATCTGGTTTTATTTTTATGAAAGGAAGCGGTTATCTTGGTAGTGTCTAGAGAGTGAGTGAGAGAGACGAAATGTTTCTTTTCTATATACCAGTATATATTTATTTATTTTCTTTAATGGAAAAATGGATAAAGGAACTTTTGTATGGCGTTATTACGAGAGAGAAAGAGCTTTAAATCGCCAGATAATTTTGTAATAAGTGTATCTAGTGTTTTACTCCGTTTGCGATTTTCTTTGTCTTTCCTTATTCTTTTATACAAAACGTCTAACGATAAACAAATAGATATAATTTCTTCGGATAATCGGCTTAAACTTGCAATGGACTTCTTCTTTTAATTACGAACTTTAACGGGGATAATTAATATAAGGATATAATCGTTAATGACGTGTTCGTTATTCTAAACAATTCTAACACAGAATTGAATATATAGGCAGATTTATGTACGTTATATGTGCTTATCGTAAAATAGCATTGCATTTGTATAACATATGACACATTACAGTCGACCCCCCTATAATTACGGTCCCTATAATTACGATTCCTATAAAACTACGAAAAAATATACGTATTTTGGAAATGTTGAGTCGGATTAGTGTAGAATCGATTAATTTTATGGAAGAAAACCTTTCAATCAGCCGTAGTCCGTAAACTTGACACGTGTCGGGCTGTGATTGGAACGACTTGTAAGAAATCGGATTCCTAATAAATTGGAACGTATCTATATCTTATAGGGGGGTCGACTGTTTAATGTAGGTTTTTTAAACAAGTGTGTAATTTTTACACTAGGATATACTGTACTGTATTTACGAAGTATTTAATAAGTATAGACGACTGTACTGTACGTTTTATATTCTTCTTAGGATTGATATAGGCCTATATGGCGTTGAAAACTTTTATACAATGTAAAATATTCATACAATTCGGACGGTAAGGGGTAAATAAATAAAATAAAATAAAAATCATTGGCTTCATTCCTCTCAATTGCCAATTTGATGAGCTTTATATTCATAAAAACAGGTTAATGCATTCTTTAGCGATATTCATTATACACCAATCTTAAACTTTGCCCAATTTAATAGACACCGTATGTGTGTCAGTAGGTCACAACATTAAAAATTCCCCAAACGAATTCAAAAATTAAAAAGCCAATGGTAATTAAGACACTATTAAAATCTTTTGATAATTTTACAAAAATTAATAGAGGAGATGTTAATATTATTTTAATTTTATACGTTTTACGGTTTAAAATAACTTATTTGAAGCTGTAAAGAAGATGGCGAATAAAAGAAATCATTTAAACCTCGAAGAAATACAAATAAACTCTTCGAATTTATATTAAAAGGTTGTTGAACCGTTTGATGTAAAATATTCTTTTTCTAAGTATTTTTTTTTTTAAACAAAGTACAAAAATATTGTGCAAAGTTTGTTGACTTTGTAATTAAAATTCGTCTTTTAAGTGTTTTCTTTTGTATTATTAACTGGATAATTAATAAAACAAGCCTTTAAAATAATCGAATTTTAATTTTATTGGTCAAGTAAGAAAATACTTAAGCAATATCATTTAAATATTCGTTATTATTTCGGGTGTTTAACACGCGATTCAACAGGCAAAGGCTCCATTCTCGAAAGAAAGTGAAGAGTCTCATTGGAATAAAACTGTCAAAACAAATCCTTCTGTAAGGATGAAATGTATTTTTAAGAGGATCGACAACGAAACACTCAAAAATCCCGACATTTTATAAATATAATTGCCTTTCTTTAATAGATTTTTAAAAATCATTTGTAAAGAAAATAAATAATAATTCCGTTCGACGTAGGAAACGATTTGTTAATTAAACAATTAAATAAAGAGATAAAACAATTTGTTAGAACAGCAATTAATTAATTAATTAACGTGTACATTTTAAATATATTTTTAAATGATAAAAGTACTACAATTATTTATAAATATTTTAATTAAAAAGAAAACCATTTCAATTATTCAATTTAAGCCAAAAAACACGCGATAATTACGCGACATATTTTCAATTAAAAAAAAGGTCTTTTTTTAATGCTGCCATCTCTCGACGTTTATCGGAAATGAAATTTCACCCAGTTTCGTATCTCTCCTGTAAAAGCTTTTAAATTAAAAAAATAATAATAATAATAATTACATTACATTAAGTGTAAAATAATTTATTTTTTTAAAAAATTTAATTTAAATTTACAAAATTCGCATATTTATTTTCGAATAATCAAATTTTAATTGTAAGGAAATGTTTACGAATTAAAAATTAATTACTTAATGGTGATTTAATTATCGTTTCTACTTATTTAATGAAAAATAATTTAATTTAAATCGACCATTTATAAGTATTTATTAACGTTGAAAAATAGACGTTGCCAGGCGTATTTATCACTAACGAAATTTTTTTTTTTAAATATGGCGTAGTAATTTTTAAGACACGGCGCCATCTGTCGACTAAAAAAATAAATAAAATTTCAAAATTCAAATCGCGTAACAAATAACCAGTATTGTATTTGTATTTTATTGGTTAAACACAAGACAGAAGATAAATTTGTACGAAGAAGAAATACGAACTTTTTAATCATTTTTATGTTTAAAATAAACAAATAAATACGTTTACGGAAAAGAAAAACAGAATATTTTACGGATTAAATAATTTACGCTAAAATAATAATACAAAAGGAAATTTTGTATAGAAAAATCAATTATTTTCAATGTTAGCAGATAATAATTTCGTGAGAAAATAATTTGCAGATAGCAATCAATTTTAATAGTAAATTCGAAATTTCGTTTCTTTAATTATCGTTATAACTGGCGATGCTAATTTTAATTGTTTTTATTTATTTACATATACAATAGGAAGTGTCATTAAGACAATTGAAATAGAGATAACTTACATTTAACAATAAGAATTTGTATGACGCGTGGATCCAAGGCAAATTTAAATTAGGAGGAACCGCTTACAGTGTTTTTCTTCGAGGGAAACCCCCTTTTAGTGATTTTTAAAGAAGGGAATGAAAGTTTCTGCAGTTTTCTCAATAACCTGGTAGCCTTTTCTACTCTCATTAATTCATCCAGAAGGTATTTTAATGCCAAATTATATTACTTTTGTAAACATAAACGTATTTATAATTTATGAAAATAAATAACAAATTGAAATATAAAATTTACTCGACAATTTATCATTTTATTCTCTAGTCTAGAATCATTTCAATCGATTGACACTCGTCGCCTGGATATTCTAGTAAAAACTGGCATTTACATTAAGTATATTATTAGAGATTTTCTAATATTGTCTCGACAATTATTGTTATACCTTTTAAATATAACCCAATATAACATTAAAATACATTTATAAATTAATTTTTATAGCTGATAAATACATCTAATCGAGGGATGAAGAAATATATTTAAAGTTTTTCGTGGAATTGATCAATTCAAAATTACTCCCCCCCCCGAAAGGTATTAGTCTATCGCTAACAGGAAAAGTGTGATGTACAGGGGTAAGCCACTAGTAATTTGAGATGGAGGGCATATATTTTAAATTAAACTATTAACTTTTATTATTTTCTTATACCGTTAGAATAACTAGATCAGTGTTTTTCAACCTTCTTGAATACGCGACCCCTTTACAAGTTAAAAAATTCTGGCGACCCCCCCAGGGCCATATTAAAACTATATCAGTAATTTTCTTTCCTTAAATATCGATCGAAAAACCAATTGTACTGTAAAATAAACAGGCACAGCCTTCTCACTGAAATTCTAGTTGTTTTTATTGTAGTGTAGGACCTACAAACACTTGTCTTTTTCTTTCACCCGCGACCCCCATGTTAAGCTTTGCGACCCCCCTGGGGGTCGCGACCCACAGGTTGAAAAACACTGAACTAGATAACCGATTAAAGCATTTGAAGATTGGTCATTGGAGATGTTTTCTATCTTTTTACTAGAATTAAAGAAAGAAATTAGTCTACGTATCGAAAAGAAAAGTTAAATAGGACAAAAGAAACTATAAAATTTTGTTTATTTAATTTTTGTGTGTAATTTAAAAGTAAGCGGAGTCATTTATCACATTACTTTTATCGTTGTCAACAAAGTTTTTCCCCCTTCGCCACTAATTCTTTTCTTTCTTTTTCTCTCTTCCAGACACGGTACTTACTTATACTTTTTAAATTACATTTATCATCGAGTTAAATATAAATTCCGACAAGTGTTTAACATTGACATTTATAAACTAAGGTAGTATTATTTGGAAATCTTTTCAAAAATTTGTCAAACAAAAAATATTCCAATTAAAAATAATAAATGAAATTTTACTTTAAAAATAGAACAAGATCGCAGTTAAAACGATTTTAAAGGAAAATAAAAATCGATTTTTAAATTGACTTTATTTTAAAATTCTTTAAACTTTTTTATATTTAATATAATAAAAATACAGTAATAAATATATTTTCTAGTCAAATATAAATCTCTATCGAACACCTCGAGCTACTTTCTCATTTAATAAGGCTTTTATAATTTATATTTTACGTGTCGATACGATATTTTTATTCTTTTAATATAATTATATTATATTTTATAGGAAAGTAATAGTGTCGTCGTATTATATAACGACGTATTAAATCGCTATCATTTGACTAATTCTAATCCTACGATTGAATTCGCATTGAACGATTATTCTTGTTGACGAATTATATTAAGCTGATTTATACGAGTTTAGTTAAAATTAATTTTCTATTTGTATTTATATCTTAAAATCTGTTTACGTACGCTGGCGTGAAGCCGTCTCAATATAGTTATATTGATATATTCGTCGTCTTACTCCCTCGTTCCCTTCTCTTCGTCACCGTCACAATGAAAATCTAGTCGATTGTCTGTTATATATAACAGAGGAAAGTATGGCCAGAGGTCAAAAAATGACCCCACCCCCAATATCTTTGGACTCGGGGACGTTCATACGTCGAGGAATGTAAAAAATTGGGGGTTTCTTCTGTGTGTATGGGGTCATCCCGTTTAAAGCTTAGTAACTCCTGTGCTTTTTGTTAATAATTTATAATAATATACAGCCGTTTAGTTGGATTATTTTTATCCGGAATGTCTTTAAACGATGTTATTTGCGTATCGCTTCTATTATAATCTCGTGTATATTTTAGAAAGGAGGAGGGGGGAAAATAAAAATATCCTTCTTGTGTTTTTTTCTACTTCAAAAACCGTCCACTCGACAGAATTTTTTTTTGAAATTCTCGAGGTAAATTCCATTTTGAGCAATCGAATAAAATGGGACAAAATGATTTTATGGAGTAAAAGCTGTCGTCCATCCATTCCATTTTAAATAGCAAAGGTAAATATTATTAGAGCAAAGGAAAGAGGAATAAAACTCAAACGAGCTTCTTTATTCATTCAAAGCTAAGCTTAATTATCATTCTCCTTTCATTTTAATATATTATATATACAAATTTTACTATTATCTGAACAAATTGTTAATGGCACGACAAACAATTCGATTGTCAACCCTCTTCTTCTCTCAATTGTTATATTTTATTTTTATTTTTATTTTCCGTATCGGTTCGTTCGTACTTTCGACCCTATTTACCAATTTATAATGCTTTAAAAAGAGATTTAAAAAAAAAAAACTTTTATTACAGCGAAACTTCTACAATACAGTATAATAAAGGGCAGATTCGCAGAGTACTATAATAAAATCCTCAATGGCGATTTTATAGAGAGATTACGTGGATTAAATTGCCAAATTTGGAATTCATTTATACGTCGTTCTCTCTTCCATTATCGTCTTCGCTGATGTCGATAGTAAAATTTGATTTTTTTTTAAAAATCAAATTTATTACTTCCAACCCCGACTGGTAAACCTTACACACAACATACACACATACACATATATAATTATTTTTTTAAAATATATTTTAAGGTATTTTTAAGCAAAATATTTATGGAATTAACGCGATTGTTTCTCTATATCTAGCGAATTTAATTGATTACGATAGATTGTAAAGTATTAAGTCGATAGATTAAATTACAAGAAAACGGAAATTTAAATTTTAATTGTTTCCCGAATGTGTTTATTTAATTAATAAGTCGGTGGCAAACAACATCCTCGACTTTATTAGACATGGGAGAACGACGAAATTATCTTTCCAATTCTTTTGTTACTTATACGTAGAGGTTCAAAGGTCAATCTTTTAAACACTTAACTGGATTTCAACCCACAGAATTCGGCTTTATTTACTTTAGCATTTTAACATTTAAAAAAATGTCAAAAATCTCGTGCATCACACCCACAACGTTCGTTAAATGAGACGAAGAATTAATAAATATTAAAAAGAATTTATTTATTTATTTATTTAATTGAGAATTGGAAGCTTTTAAAAGTTAGAAAATTCTTTTCTCGACTCTTAATGGGTGACATTGTTTTAGTTTTATCCGAAAAGAATTTTGATGTCGAGGAAGCACTCAGAACGTCATCTTCAGTTTAGAAAATTGTCTTTACTCCAGCAACGAGCGAGTGTCGAGTATGAATGACAAATTTGTAGACGAATTTTATAAAGTTATCGAATAAAAGGAAAGATAAACATCGCCCATTCGAGTGTTCTAACTTTTAATTTTCCAGAAAATTCAAGTAAAATCGACTCTTTCCTTTTTTTTTTTGGCCGAAAAAAACAACGAATGTAATCTTTTCTATGGCCGAAAATAACCAAATTTAAATATAAAATCGGCCTTGACCTAAAGATGAGAAAGAAAAACATAAAATAAAATAATGTTTTAACGAGGATGAAATTTCAAACTTTCCCTTTTGACATTTTCATCGAATTGACTTTCAAACTTTTATATCCTTGACACGGTGGAAATATATCTTATTTATAGTATATTTCTTTCTTTTTTTTTAAAACAAAACACAATTAGAGACGACGATTTTATCTAGGAAAATGTCGTAACATTTGGAAGGTCGACTAGTAAAAGGGATAAAATTGTTTCATTTCCGGACTTACCCCGCTTCGTTTCGATTGTAACTTAAGTACTAATCGGTGGGATTTCCTTTTTCTTAATTGAGAAAATAATTAAAAAGTTAGACGGTGAATAAACTATTGTAAAAATAGTTTTCGAATTCGGATAATTAAGACCTTTCCAGTGTATAAAAAAGACGTTAAATGACGTCTCTTCCATTTCCAGAATAAAAAAATGAATTGAGACGTGTCTTATTGTGTTTATACCAATGATTTTCGTTGTAGCTAATTTCACTTCCATTGTTTTTCTAATACGAAATAATACAGAGGTTGCGGCCGAAGTTTTCATCTGTACGTGAACGTCGAACGTCGAGCGCCGCTTTGTAAGCGGCGCTCGACGTTCGACGTTCACGTACAGATGAAAACTTCGGCCTCAACTTCTGTATTATAACGAAGGGTGCCGGCGATAAACTAATCGATTTACGGAGATAAAAATCGTAGACGATAACGAGCCGATTAGGAGGGAGAAGTATTCGTATTTAGTGTTAAAGGAATTCAAACTACGCCGGGAGAATAAATAATAATCAATGAATGGCGACGATTTTGCACCTGGTGACATCGACGTCGATCGGAAACACCAAACTATAAATAGTAGAGGGGGGATCGTCAAAGATGGCATTCGCTCTACTCCGTTGCCATGGTAATTACCGATAGAATGAATCGAATAAAATGAATGATTGTTTACTTCTCTCACTCTACGCTAATAATGGACTAAAGTGTCTGATATTGGATACGTAAAATTTGTTACGATTTATCGCCGATACCCGTCGAATTACTCGACGTTTTTACTATTCGATTGAGGAAAAATCTCAATCGATTTAATTGTAGTTTCGATACCGAAATCGAGAAAAGAAAAGTTTCTCGCCATGTTGTCGTGGCCGTTAATTCGAAATTTAGATGTGGGAGTGAAAATCCGGTGATGTACTTGCGGATGTTGCTGTCCACGTGACTTGCGCCAGCGGCATCGCTTCCTATTAGAACGTCAGCGCCTTGTGATGAAGCAGGATGTTGCAGAAGACGTAGGTTACAACACACAAAAGAAGCATTTCTAACAGGTAAATGATGACGTTTTTTGTACGTCAGATATTACTTTAATCGTAGATTATCTTACGACTCTCTTTATACGTTGACAACGGTTTAATTATCAGATATCTTTTTTTATTATACCGAAGATATATATTCGTCGTTAGTCAATGGTATTTTATGGCTACAGTTCTAATTGGTGGAGAGTAATACGAATTTTATTAATTGTTATTATTAAAATAAGCGAACGGGAGATTTGTTTAAGGGGGATATTAATACAATATGTTAAGAGTAAATTATTTAAATATGGTCGAATTCTTTTCAAGTGTTTGTTGTTTATTTTATAAAATTTCGAGTCCTTATTCCGGTTTTAATTTAACTCGATTAAGTCGATATTTAAGCTACAGTATATTAACTGTCTATTGTTTAGTTACAGAGGATTTAAAAAAAATGGAGGTATCCAATAACCAACGCTTGGTATTCGTGAATAAACCGAAGAAGGTGTTCCTCCCTCGTGATTCTCCATCACCCACCACTCCTCGGAGGCCTTGCTTGACCCGCGTGGGCACTTCTGCGGATACGGACGGAATCACACCCAAAGCTCACTACCGTTTGGTAATTTTGGGGGCGGAAAAGGTGGGGAAAACGGCCATCATTCATCAGTTCCTGTACGATCGCTTCGTGACGGATTACAGCGCAACCGTGGAAGAATTGCATCGCGGGGAGTACGAGATCGGAGATTACAAACTGACCTTGGACATTTTGGACACCAGCGGATCGTACGAGTTTCCGGCCATGAGACGTTTGGCCATAGGCACCGGCGACGCTTTCGTTTTGGTGTATTCTATCGATAATCAGGAATCGTTCGAAGAAATACGTAACATCAGACAGGAACTGAACGAGCAGAGACCCACGGGAGCCCCTATGGTAGTCGTGGGCAACAAGTGCGACCTGGAACACCAGCGAGTGGTGCAGAAGGAGTTGGCGGAGACTATGGCATGCATAGATTGGGAGAACGGATTCGTCGAATGTTCCGCCAAAACGGGGCACAACGTCTTGACCATCTTTAACGAACTTCTGGTGCAGGCCAACGTCAAGTATCGTCTGAATCCCGTGGTGCAGAGGCGAAGAATGTCACTACCCGTCAATCCCCGACTACCGGGTGGAAAGAGCAAGACGGGAAAAAGGAACAGTTGCGCCGTTTCCTAAAAGTTTCTCTTCTCTCGATGCTTTCTATCCTCGATTTCCGATGTCGTTTCCTCTTTTTTCGTGCCATTTCCTCTTCTTTCACTAGAAAATTGTATTTATGATATGTTCGTAGCAATAATAATTGTATCTGATCCAACGTTTTGGCTTTATTCCGAAGAAACACTCGAAAAATCCACCATACAAAGTGACGTTTCCATCGTTTTCACCAAACGACAAAACAAACTTCACGCCAAGTCTTAATTAGTCTTTCCATAATTTTTAAATTACTTGGTAGCCATTTTTACCACGAATTTATCTTAAACGAAAGCTCAATTAGGGAAACGAATGGAAACCGATAAATCAACTTCTTAAAATTGGGGGGGTGAATAAAAGATTGAATCGTTTGTCGACGTTTGCCACTTGAAAATAAATATTGACAGAAGCGATCGTCCTTGATATTTAAATATATCATTCACTCCGGGAAACGTTCGACTCCAAAGAAATAAAAAAAGGATTTCTACTTCATCACATTTCCATTCTCCTATTTGGCCTCTACGCTCTTCTACGTAAACTCTATTTAAAAAATATAATCCCCGTAATTGTACCGAAAACAATTTTAGAAGGCGCATTCCCTTCGTTTGTCTCGTAATTATTCGAGCGAAGAATAATTAGAACCCATCCAAATTAACGTAAACCAATTAAATTAATTTTTAAAATGCATTTAAACAGATATTAATCCAAAACGGAAGAGAAGTAATGATGCGTTAAGAGAGGCAATCTTCAATTAGTCTCTTGTCATTGGCAGATGTCCACCCCTCCGCGCGCGACACGCGAATCGTCTAAATGTTTACCACAAAAAAAGTATTGGCCGGTTTAATGGCTTTTTCTACTATCTTCGTAACCATTCTAATTGACTTTAGAGCGAATTTCTCGGGGATAAACAACCGGAGCAATCGATACAATCTACAAAAGCACACGTGACTAAAACAATACAAACTACCAATTTTAGAAGTATCCACGTTATCAAGCGCTCCGTCGAGTGCATCGTCTAGATTATAATAAATTCTTGGGTTTAATATTCGGAAGTACACAACTGTGCCATTCATTTTCCGCTCTATCCGATGGCACACGTCATCGGCACTTAATATACGGATCGTTTCCGTAATGTAAAACAGATAAGGAAATAAGTTAACTGTCGAATTAAACCATTCCATTTTCTATTTTCGGAATTCGACTCGGAGTTAAACGGAAATCTGCCAATTTAATCATAGTAATAGGCCAGACACAAAGACGTTTCCATTTTTTAACGGACGGAAAATAAATCACGGTAAGTAAAAAGTAAACGTACGGATAGAAAGAAAAATATACGGGGTCGAAGGTCACCAACCCGCATATTTCTTTCGCTCCGGCACGTTTAATGAACTTGCGCGTTAAATTAATTCGTTTTTCATTTATTTAGTTAACCGCGCGGCACGTTGCATTATTTATGGAGTGAGCGCGTGAGATCAGAAGCACCCGTACATCGGGGCACGTGCCCACCCTTTTCCTAATCCCCGAGGGGGACTGAAACGACGGAAAATTCGCGATTTCTAGCCTATATAAAAGAAATTTGTCAAGTTGGCCCCGAGTGCATCTTGTGGGAGCGCCAATCCGACGTTGAATTGTAAAATTTGAAGCTCCTCGCATAATATACCGTGCCCTTTTTCATAGTCTGCCGGTGCCACTGCTCGAGACGGATGACTCTTCTAACTGCTAATCTAAATATATGGGACGAAAGTATCGTCTATGACTATTTAAATAAATAAACAAAAGATTTAGGTGACGTCTCGCGACGACATCCGTTCTATTCTTTATTTAAGAATTCAGTCGCCATTTCGGACCCACTTTACGTTCGACGGCAACGGAGGAATTAGGCGGAAGGTTTTAAAACTTTGTTCTCTACAGGGCAACTGTCTAACAATAGTTTTCTTTGTATAAACACATCGTCCGTTCCTTTGATTTTGTCGACATACGGAAATAGTCAAACGAAATGTATTTTCCCACACACCGGAAGAAATCTAAGACGTTACGTAACACAGGTTACGTATTCCGAGTGACGACATATTCTAACAATAACGTCGAGAGTAAAGCCGCAATGCCGACCCGAGTGAAAAACTCAATGTAGAAATATCATTACGTAAGTCTATAATTAGTAATATTAAGTGGAGAAATACTATTTTCTAACATTAAGTAGATGGGCGTGAAACACAATTAGGAAATTTTTACGCAACTTTCGAAATTTCATGTCCTGCCGCTAGTCGACGATGGAGCGTAAACGAATATTACAAACACGGGAAATACAGTATTTACAAGGCGATTAGTGGCGCTACGATCGAGGCTAGAAGAGAAAAATTAAGGCCATTCTAATGTTAAATCCGACATTTTCTAATTTATAAGAATTCCCATTTAATTATAATACGTAGATTTTAATTAAGCCACCGCAATTGTCCTAGATTATGCGGTGACTAATCGATCCGCGGAAGGCCAAAGCCCGTTTCTTAAAGGTCCCAGTTTAATTGGAGGCCCGAAATCGGAATAAAATATATATATATATATATATTTCCGCCATTTGCCAATTAATCGCAATAATTCCGGGAAATATCCCTAAATCTAGTAGGAATATAATTCCCATCGATCGCGGATTCGATAAAGGAAATATAACGCTACGGGCGTTTTATTTTTCGCATCGATTGGAAAAAAAGATTCGGAACATGGCAGCATCTTTGACAAATAAATAGCCACTTAAATACGTAAAATTCCCAGAATATTCGTCCAATACTTTCCGCTCGAATTTCTTAAAATGGCGCATCCCACCGCTCCGGAGGGGTGGAGATAAAAAAAAAAAAAACAATACGCAATTTCGGGACGAGGAATTATTAATAAAACCGGCGCGCGAAGCGTTAAATCCGGGTAGGAACCAACCGCGCTACTAAATTTTTACGCGTAACGAGGGTGGGTCGTATTATCGAACGGTATTCGATCGTTAAACTCGCCACCCACGCTCGTTTGTGTACCGTAAAGGTCAGAATACTCTTCTGTTAGAGTCGACTCGGACGTTAACTACGACCAGAAACACGTTTATCGCTATTTAATTGTGAAAAATTATCGAGGATCCGGTAAGAATTTTAGTAAATAAACTCGAGGCAAAAATGCCACTTTTTTTTTTTTAGTATTTCGGACTTGAAGTGGGGTGGTTAATCTCGGCAACTTCTACTTTAATAACGTCGCGCCGGTTATTACGTCCGGTTTAATTAAAATTTTGGCCGAGTGGAAATACTAGAAACCAGTCGGCCTGGCCATATTTAGAATTAATTAACGATTAAAAGTAGTTTCCATCATTTTTACATAAAATATTAAGTTCTTTCGTCGTTGATGAATTTATGAATCTAATTAATCGAAATTTCTACCTCGACTTCTTTAGTAAAGAATATTCCGGCGTAAAATACTATAGAATAAAAGCGTTTTCTACTCGTCCGAGTGTATAGAAAATTTTAATTCTCTATAATTTTTAAACGTCGATTATGGCGCGATTACGTCACACTATAAGCATTGATTCAAATTGCCTAGTTGGATAAGAGACCGGTTAAAATATTGGATTATCTCTTATTGAATTAGAAAGCGGAAAATGCCGGAAAGCAGAAAATGTCGGAAGGGAAAAAAAAAATCTAATTTAAAATTAACGATGTTTTTTAATCCGAAAACAAAAGATAAATTGAAATTAAGTTTTTTCCTTTCTTAAATTTATCAATAAAATATATCCGAATTAAATTTNTAAGCGGCGCTCGACGTTCGACGTTCACGTTTGACGGATGAAAACTTCGGCCGCAACCTCTCAAAAATTTATTTAATATACGAAAAACGTGTAATTATTATTGTGTAGATATAGAGTTTTATGTACAGAAGAAAAAACTGCGACTTATAAATTCATTTTCAAACATTTTATTCAACTGGTAATGTCTTAAATAATTAAAGTTAAAAGCGAATAGCAGCAGTTTTATATATAATAACTTTATATACACACTGGCAAATTCTCGGTAACTTGTCACTAAAATTTCGTCACGGTGCAACATATAAAGTATTCCCTGGCATTTAACAGTTCTTGCAGGTTTTTTTTTCCTGACAAAAATTCGTGCACGATCGATAATATTTATATGTAAAAAAAATATGAACCAGTTTTGTATTCCAATAAGTTTGGATTTAAAAAAATCTATTACTTAAAGGCAACAGCCAAATTATTGGAATACGTTGGTGACGAAGAACCGTCGTGAAGACACCCGAACAAATCGAAACAAATAATTTAAACGTGAGACCACACATTTTCGGATTTAAAAAAAGGGTCTATAAACGTCTATTGAAATATCTAAAATTTGCCATAATCGTTTCATTTCGAATTCAAAAGACGGTCCGTCTATCATAAAAATATGGAACTAGGAATCGTCATTTCTTTTTTATGAAATGGCACGGATAATCGGTTTGTTAATAAATACGATTATTCGTGGTAACGTCCGATATGTTTTACGATATATCGGTTGAGTTTTCGCACGAAAAGGTGAAGTCCTTCGAGAGTATCGTGACATCACAACCGGTCACGGAATCACAGCAAACTTTTGTACGGGTTTCGAGGGCAATTATCACAATAATTATCACTAATAATAATCTTCGGAATTTTTCCACTCGTAAGAATAACGTGAGATCACGAATTATTTTTATGTTTAACTTCGAGTAATTGAGGATAGTTTTCCATGATATTTAACAAAATTCCGTCGATGTAAGCGCGTAATTTTGCGTTCACTTCCTGCTGTTCACGAAGAGCGGTCATTACCTAAAATATTCAAATTATTCAAATTACATCGTAGTTTCGTAAGTATTTAAGTTACAAATTAAGAAATTTCCATAATTTAAAATACAGTATAATAATTTTAACGAGAATTGGCGAATACGGCCTATTAATTATCTTAAATTATAATTTTTACAAGCGTATTAAAGAAATATCCTTTCTAATATTAATTTCGGAATATTTATTAACATAAAATTAGGTCATTTCTAGCAACGAATTTAATATAAATCGTTCTCGTTAAAGAAAAGCTTACTTCGTCTTTGGAGAGATTTTCTAATTCTTCGGCCAAAGACGTGGCGGCTTCTTGTCGAAGTAAACTTTGACCCTGTTTTATACCGGAACTTAAAATTTGTGCCTGTAATTCTTCGTTGGCTTCGCGAAGAGCAGAGTTTTCCTGAAAACATAAATGTATAAACTATATTTACTTAACAAATACAATAAATAATTCTACAGTTTACATTAAAAAAAAAGTCAAAATATAAAAACTGCAGGCTATAATATCAATGGATTTCCTTTATGCCACTATATGCAATAAGCATATAGTGAAAACAAAACAAAATTTACCACCCAAACTCAATTCAAATGAGTTTTGTTGGTGATTAAAAAAAACTAGGACTCATCCCAAAGATGGATAATCGACTTTGGGCTGACCAGCTAAGTTCTTCCACCCGCATGTCTTCAAACCGCGCGCTAAGGACTTTGCTTTGTGAGCAAATGTGTTGTCCTGTTGATACTTAAAAGGGTGTTTCGTGTATCGGGGAGCATTTTGTCTATAATTAAGTCATATAATATATTTTGTCAGTTTGCGGTCAGCCTTAAGAATAAATAATAATTAAAACCTTATTAGCATTTATAATTTCTTTTAAAAACTCACTCCAAATCCCAAAAATAAGTAATTGCCTTTTTATAATAATCGATAATATGAGATTTTTTAAAAATATTTTATTAACATATAGTGCTATACATCACTCATAATTTATACTTAAAGTTAGAATATGGGGAAACTCCTGCAAATTTTTTTAAAGTCCTTGCCAGCTTTTTAGTATATCATCAGACTAAAATTGAATTTGCCTGTTGTAATGTCCCGTTAATTTTATATTTATTATGAACTAATAAAAAAAAACTCCTTGAACAATAAATTTGATGGTTAAGTTGAAAACTATCATCAAAAAAATTTTCAAATAATCAATTTTATTAGGATATTTAAGTAACAAATGCCATAAAATAGATAATGTTGAGCAACTTTTCATGCTTTTCTGTATATAAAAACTGTCCTATTATTTATATTATGAGAACATTTTATTTTTCTTCTATACTTTTATCTTTATTAGAAGTCTCTGTGGATTATTTATTTTTAAACAAACAATACAATATGTATATATATTCTATAAAATCATTGTCATCACAAATCATTATGATTAATTTATTTATTATAGTTTCATTCCTTGTAATTTTGTAATGAATGAATCAAATATGATTACATTTATTGTCTTATATATTTGTTTGCTAGTTACATACAATAACTAAAAATATAGTATGGTTTAACAAAAGCTTTCATTTCTGCTTTAACATAGTTGAAAGCATTGATCTTACAATGACAAAGAAAGAGTGTTAAATTTGTAAATTCATTATATCTAATTAATAAATTAAATTTGACTTCTGTACTTTTAGAAATATTTCAATTTATATTATTCAAAACTTCTATTTAATTGCAGACAATAAATAATCTTCCATTATCAAATCAATTCAAAATTGCTTATTATTTGAGGAATTAAGATTTATAAATTTAAAAATACATTACCAATTTATTTATTATTATACTACATCATTTGATAACTTTTACAACAGTTTTTCTATAATCGTCTGTTCGAAGCATTCAAAGTTTTTGTAATAATTAGTATTCGCAATTATTTCATTTTTCCTATCATTTTGCTAATATACATAATACAGATAAAAATAATAGCTTTATTTTTATAAGAAGACAAGTAGCCTAGCCTTTTGTTTTTTTCGTCTGAAGATGTCACATTCATCTTTCATATGTTCTTAAGAGTACTGTGTCATTTCATTTCATTGCAATACTGTATTCTATTTTTGCTTGGAAGCAAGCTCAGTAATATGCTTAGTATATCAAATTCTTATACATTTGAAATCAATAAGTTACCTAATTTAAGTTTCATATAATTCACATTTTCCTTTCAGCTGAAGATAAAACAGTTGAGTTTCCATGTTTTTAGTACTTTTCAAAATCTATATTCTTAATAAAAATCTCCTTTCATTATAAATGTGTTTCACTTTTAATACTTTATGATCATCCAGTTAGGATCCTGATAAACTATTTATATTGACACAAATAATGAAACTAAACAAAGCTCCAGAACTATAAAACAATTTATATTTTTCTATTTCCTAGCTTAAATATAATACAAATCTAAAACCCTGACTTCAAACATATTGGTAAGTTGATCACAGCAAATTAAGAATATGATTAGAGCAGTGGTTCCCAAACTTTTTTGGTTTGCAATGTCCTTGCTAAATGCAGGTTTTTCTCAAGGTGCCCTATGTCAAATTCTAACAAGTACAATTTGTGAAATAGCGAAATAGCCAATATTTTTTTAAATTAAACAGTTAGGATGTTAAGAAAAAAATAAATACAACACGTATTTAAGATAACAAAAAAATGTAATTGAACAAATTCAATTAATTAGAATTAGTGGGAGGAATGAGCCTGCTGATCATTGCACATTTTCTTAAATCTTGGAATCAAACTGGACACAGACACCTTCATTTCCTTCTCCGCATTGATTTTCATGCAATGCTTAGTTTTTATCGCAGTGACAAACTCAGCTTTTGCAAATGGAATTAATATTCTCTGAGCTTTACCACTCGGAAGGGATATTCATCTTTTACCGATATCCAAAATTCAGTTAATTCCATGTTACTAAATTTTGTTTTCAATGTATTGTCGGGAAGACAACTCAATAAGATTCTTTTCTTCTGCAGCAGTAAATTCAGTTAGAGCATTGATATTATGGATCATGAATCCATGCAAATTTATCAATATTATCATTTTGAAAATATTTTTCAAACCAGGTGATAAGCTGTGATAAATGCTGTTCAAAAATAGATTTCATACCTCGAGAGAAATCAACTCTATTAGAGGTCAAAAACTCTGTTGCAACAAAACAAGGGAAAACATTCTTTTCCTCTGTTTTCATTTATTTTTCTTTTCCATAGTTTGAATTTTTTCTATAAAAGCCAAAATTTTCTCAATCGACTTTAAAAGGTGCATGCTGCTTTCCTGCAGAGAGAGATTCAGAGCATTCAGCTTTCCAAAAATATCACATAAGTATGCTAGTTTTACCATAAAATCTTCATTCACAAAATTTTTGACATGCTTGTGGTCTTCTTCTTTAAGAAAAATACAAATTTCCTGTCACTGTTCAAACGTACGAGACAAAACATTACCTTGAAATCACTCTCTTGTGGTAATGTTTTGTACTTTTTCAAAGTGCTGTAGTACAACAAAGACGTGTGCTCAGATCCCATATCCTCAAATAGTTTTTTGAAAAATCTTGCCTTCAACATCCGATTTTCTATAAAGTTTACTACATTTATTATATATTCTAAAGCCTGGTTCAATGTACGACTCAGACATTTTGATGCGAGTGCTTCCCTGTGAATAATGCAATCAGTATAGCGCATCAGGTCTTTGCTTCAAAAAAGTGCTTGCAATCCTCCATAACACCTGGACATAGAACGAACACCATCAGTACAGATACTAATGCATTTGGTCCATTCTAAATTATTTTCAGATATAAAAATATCAAGGATCTTGAACAAGTTGTGAGCCTTAGCACCAGAGGTGATACTTTTACACCTCTTCTACAATGTTTTTACTATCTATAAACTGTACATAGCAAATCAAATGAACAACATTTATTATCCATAGCATCATCCAGCTGCAATCAAAGTTCCTTCCCTTTAAAAGATCTTTTGTCCAATAATACCATCAGTCACAGAATACAGCATAAGTGAAGGACCTCCAATGTCCAGTAATTGAAAGACTTTATTCTTTCAATTAACTGGACATTGGAGGTCCTTCGCTTATGCTATAATCTGTGACTGATGGTATTATTGGACAAAAGCATTTTTCAAAGCTGCTTCCCAGCGGACTCACCAATCATAATGTTCACCATATCTACAGCAGCCGGTAGATTGAGTTCTGCAATGGTATGAGGCTTTTTACATTTTGCAATTCTATGTGCCACCTTTATTACTGAGTTAATAATTTGCACCAGGTCTGCTAGATGTCTGTTTTATCACACTGAATTGAAAGTGGAAGTAAAATTATAAAAATTTTATAACATTTTGTGGCGCCCCTGTGGGGACGCTGTGGCTCCCTAGGGCACCATGGCACCACTTTGGGAACTGCTGCATTAGAGAGAGTCAAAATTTACTTGGAAGAAAACTTCAGTAATATGCTTAGTACATCAAATCTATTTTGAAGAACTGAAGAAAAATTAAGTATAGCAATTACCATGTTTTCTCAATTCTAATGCATCCTTACTTGTATTGTTTACTTCTCACTCTTCTTGGTATCTCATGTATATCATGTCATCAGTATAGACATGGTAATGTCCTCTCACTACTTCAGTTTTAATTTCAATTATGGTTTGGTGATCTTTAGAACTGTAGCAAGTCAACTGAATGTTCAGCAGACAGATCTCTATGAAGTTAAGTTTAAGCAGAAAGTTATCCACTTTGCTGAAGAACATGTTTTTAGATATATCAGTGCAATACTACATAGTATTTGGTAACTTTTATAATTGTGAATACTGACACAAAATATCACTTTAATAACAAGTAAAATACACCACAAATGGATATGAGTCCAATTTTGCCTGCCATGTCCAATCACCAGGAACAACTATTTCCATTGAAATAGTTCCATTGAATTGTCTCTGCAATGGAAATAGTTCTTCCTGGTGATTGGACATGGCAAGCAAAATTCGGCTCGTATCCATTTGTGATGTATTTTACTTTTTATTAAATTGTAATTCTGCCAGCCCTTTTCTACAACAAAATATCACTGTTAAAATATTAACTTTGTGGTAATTATGACTGATTTCATTAGTCCACAAATCTTCTATATCTGTTAATGGAGTCATAAATGAATATACTTGGAAATATAAACATTGTAAAACACTATAAATGTGACAAAAAATTTTTTGCAAACAGCAATAAACACATTTTTGATTCATTAACTTCCTGTGACTGCTAGCTTGATGATACAGAAAGTATATAACATCTGCAAGATAACTTTTTGAGTTTTGATTTCTCAAAAATTAGGTCTGCTTTAGATTTGATGGTGCATTAGAGTTGAGAAAACAAAGTAGTAACACAAACTAATAAACAAAAAGGACAGGAAAAGCTATGCTAGTTTCACAAATATAAATGCTTGGCAACAGAGTATAATCAAATTACAAGGTGGTGTCAGAAAGTTTTCAGACTGTAGCTGGCATTACTGTACATTCAATGTAAATGTATGTGCTTGTCATGGTCATTACTTCCAAATCTTCCAATTCACTATGCTGAGTGGCATCACAGTGCAAACATGTGTTCAATTATGTGCCATTTTGTAAAGTAGTACAAAACCACTCTGAAATTGATACAATGTCTGATAGATTTGAGAAGTGTGCAGTAATCAAGTTTTTGTAAAGTTCAGAAAATCTGCTACCAAGACCTTCAAAATGCTTCATCAGGCTTTGACAAACAATCGTTATGCCAAGCACAGGTTTTTGAATGGCATGCATGTTTCAAGGTTGATTTAAGATGACAAGCATTCCAGGCACTAACCACCAGCAAAACTGAAGAAAATGTCAAAAAAATTCACCAACTAATCCATCATAACTGTCACAGAACAATCTATCAGCTTTCTGGAATGGTTGGAAACAGTAATGGAGCTTGCCAGACGATTCTCAATCTGAATATGCATTGCATTGCTGCAAAGTTTGTGCCTCAGGTCCTGACAATTGAATAAAACTAGTGGCATCTTGACTTGTGCATTGAGCTTCATAAAACGGACAACAATGATTCAACTTTCCTATCAGAAATCATTGCTAATAAAACGTGAGTTTATGGCTATGATTCTGAAACAAAACAACAGTCATCAAAATGGAAGAGCTCGCAGTCACCACGACCAAAAAAGGCACAGTAGGTCACAAGTGCGAAAAAATGCATGCTCATGATTTTTTTTTCAATATTAGGCGTATCATTCACTGAGAATTTGTTCCTCCCATGTGACAATCAATTCTGAATTTTACTGCAATATTTTGAGACACTTAAAAAAAAACGTAAGAACAGGCACAACTGCAATTGGCAGTTGCATCACAACAACATGCCATTTCACACCTCTCTGACACAGTTTTTGGCAGAAAACAGGATGGTGGTTGTTCCACACCCTTCATACTCGTCTGATTTAACACCTTGTGACTTTGCTTTGTTCCTGAAAATGAAATTGAAGTCGAAAGGGTACCGCTTCAAGACCATCGATGAATCATAGGCAGTATTGGATAGCTTGTGGGAAGAAGATTTCTGCAATGTATTTGAGTCATGAAAAAATCACTGGGATTGCTGTATAAGCTCCCAAGGGGACTATTTTGAAGGGGTAACAATTAAATTCTAATAATATTAGCCTATAAATTATTACAGGCCTAGTCTGGGATCTTTCTGATACTACCTTGTACATTTAATAAAATTGACAAAAACCAAGATCACAAGAAAGTTTGAAATTGTATTGTACTACCAATGTTCAATTAATATATAATAAAACAAATTTGAAGGACTTTAAAATATTTGGAAATATTGTTATACTGGTTATGTTCATATATGGTTATGGTAAGTACCGTACATATAATAAATATTAAATGAATTTGAAAACTTCAACATTGTATTTGATCTAAAAGAAACAATTTTTTGAAATATTTATCAGAAGTTTCTATAGAAATGACTTCTATAAAGTAAAGAGTTTGGATTTTGGTTTAGTTAGTTGAAGTCCATAATAATATCAAATAGAATGCTATTAATTTACAGTTGAACCCACCTATCTCAAAATTTATTTTTTCCCGTGCACTTTCAGCCTCTCTTGCAATACAATACATACTGTAGTTGAAATTAATGCTAATTTTTCTGATTGGCTATGGAGTTTGACTTGCATCTTATTGGATAAAGAAAGTCAGACATCAGAAACTACTGACAAACTATTTCCATTAAGGTATGTCAAATATGCTTCATATATATTTAAAATAAGTATATTCTCTACTTGTTATTGTATTAATAGAATCAAACCCATTTCTGTAGGAACCTCTATATCTCCAATTTTTTTTCTTGTTCCAGTGAGATTTGAGATAGACAGGTCCAATTGTATTTTACATTACTTTCATAATTGCCACAGACAATCCCTTTTTGAATAATAGTTATTCATTATTAACACCATCAAAATGAAACAAATACATCCAGTATAGGACAAAGTAATGTAATAGAAAAAATTTTTAATATAAGTATTATATTAATTATTCATTTAAAATTAATACTAATTCATTTCTTACAAGAGATATTGAATATATAAAAATACTTATACCAGTAATAATAAAATTTCATCTAAATAAAAATAAAAATATCAAACATTTAAGTGTAATGTATTGTTTGTTTTATTTTATTAATCTATCAATATGCAAAATAAAAATACAGTAAATCTATACATTTAAAGAAAATTAAAAAATTCATTTTTTCAACTATTTAATGCATACAAAATTTGTCAAAGATTCATATTAAATTTTTTTATCTAAAAATATAAGCAAATTTTCCAGGAAAAGGAAGATTTAATGGATTAATTTTAAAATTGTTTATAGATGACAAATGCAGATGAGACCATTTATTTTTACATGCACAGAATATTTTAGCTTCAAACATTTACAGGAAATTAACATATTTCAGAAGTAAAAATTTGTAAGTAAATTGATTAATCATTAATTTAATTAACCTTAAGTGTTTTGAATTGTTCCCATAGCAACATTTCTCTCAGTCTTTTGAAAAATGTTTTAGTGTTAAACTGTATTATAATATGTACAAAAAGGGTCGGTCATCAAAAAATTGTATTCCTGAACATTGAAACTGAATGAATGGCAATTCCTTTTCAGCAGACTGTCTCTTCAATTTTAATGTATTACAATGTGTTTAATATTACATTAATTCTACAGAATCTAAAGTTATGAAAATATTTTTAAAATTTTAGATAAAAGATTATTGTAATTTCGATTCTGAATAAGAAATTTCAGAGTTTATTTTTGGAGTGTTATTATTACAAATTTTAATATCTATTTTAAAATCATTTAATCTGAATAGTCAAATGTTTAATCAATAAAGCAATCATTAATTAAAGAAAATTTATTAATTTGTTTAATTTGTTCCATATTAAAAATTTAATTTTTCTATTTATAAATTCAGCTATGTTTTAATTATGCTTGTATAGAAACATCACATTTTGTATAAAGTATTTATAGTAAAATGTTTATTATATATTATATATTAATGGCAACAGATGTGCATTTTTTTCATATCACATTTTAAATTGCATTCTAATACAATTTAATATATTCTCTATTCTACTTTGTCTGATGAAAGATTAGAATATATCAGATTTAAAATTAGCCAAACTCAAAAAAAAATCAGACTTAAGATGTTTACCGAAACATCCAACGATCGCCTAAATAATCGAGCTATAATTCCACTAATTTTAAATAACTATTCCAAAGTAATTTGCAACTAGAGGTAGACGTTAGGTGCCATCTCTTAACTAAATGAATAATTATTAAAAATTATAGTTGTAGCCATATCAGTTAGGCGATTGTTGGATGTTTCGGTATACTTATCAGGCTTTATGATGGTTGTTATACTTAAGATGTTTATCCTCCATATGTTTTTATAGGCATCAAGTTGATAAATAAATAAATATTTTTAGTCAGAGTTTATTTCTTTACTATCATATAAGATATCTATTTTTAGCAATTTATACATTCTAAGATCTTACAAAGTTAATGATAATTCCACTAGTAAGAAGAATAAGTATACTAATAATACTGATAATAATATATAATACTAGGTGTTCTCCCCTGACTGCCTTTCAAAGTCCAACCCAGATGTTTTATGACATTTTATGACACAATTTATATCTGCACTGCAATTTATGATAATTTTTGAATAATATTAGCTATATATATAAATTAAACAATTACAAATATTTTTTAAACTCTAATAGATAATAATATAATAAATATACGAAAATATGAAAATGCTACTTAACAGCAAACTTTCGTTATTAATTTGCCTTACATTAGTTTAAGTATTATTTAAAATAAGTTATACATTAATTACAACTCATTTTAAGTAGTACTCAAACTAATGCAGAGCAAATTCATAAAAGAAATTAAGAAAATAGGTTTAAGTTAATCACAATAGTCTATGACAGTGTTTCTAAACTGGAGGCCAGAGCAAACCCTAAAGGGACTACAGTCAGAATAAAATATTAAATTTATAAGAAAATGATTAAACTTAAATAAGTAAATTTTTATTTTATTTAAACACACAATTTTTAATAAAGTAAATTTGATCATGAAATTTTGAACCTAAAATGTTTTATTTGTTATTGGTCAATATACATACAATTGTTTCTTGTAAACAAAAACATATTGAATCTTGCACTCTACTCAAAGCATGTCATTTATCATCATTTTTTTTTCAAAGGATGTTTTACTATTAATTAAAATACAGGCCTATTGCATGTACCCTGAAACTCTAATTTATCACCAGCTTAGTTCATCTCTGAAATTGGCATAAAATTGTGTGAGATAAACTTAAGTATTTAAAAAAATAATTATATATGGTAATACCATATGTAACTGTTTGGAATTTGAAGATTGAAAGTTATGTGATTTAACATTAACAATGTCGTCTGCAATGCAACATCCATTAAAATGAGTTACTGATACGGGGGCCACAGAAAAATGGGCCAAAAGTGGCAAAGGTTAAGAAAAGTTGAGAAACACTGGTCTATGACACATCAAGGATCAAACTTTGATGCCTCATAAGACCTAAAATATTGAGATTTCAATTTTTCTTGTAATGTACTCAATCTCCTCTTTTGAATGCACTATTTCATTTTTCTCTAAGAAGTCTTTTTCTACTTAAATATTTTGTCAGTGAGTGTGTCAGTAAGGAGGCCAATGTAGCTTTATTATATACAGTAAAAGTTATGACTATAGCAATAGTCTATTTTTATATATACGTATGTTTTACAGTAACAATGCTTATAAAAAGTTCTTAATATATACTTTTACATAACAAAAATTTGAACAATATAATTCTTCAATAATAAACATTACTTCAAACAAACAAATACTCAATTTTGAGTACAAAGGCAAGATTCCCAGAATAATAAAAAGAATATGGTTATAACAGTCATTACAAACAACTTTCCTACAGTCAGTGACACATCATCCTAACAAAAAAAAAGGGCAATTGCCAGGGCTCCAAACTAATCTTTTATAAATTCATTACTGTAACAAGAATATTGAAATTTAAATTTTGGCCATATCTGAAAATCCTAGATTGCCAGTGTGGCTCATGCGCAGGGTGCACTGATGCAGCATAGAGGAAAAATTAAAAAAGCAAATGAGAATACCAGGGGATTCCCCCCAAAATTCTCCAAAGAAAAATGTGTGAAGTCAAGACTGTACATGGAACCTCTCCCTAATTCAATTTTCCTCTGCCCCATGAAGTTATAACACACCATTGTCTACAGTATATAATAATAGACAGCAGGATGGCAGAGTGGTCAAGGTGGCAGCCTACTGCTCGGGGGACCTGGAATCAAATCCAGACGGGTCAAGGAATCCCCAGGATTTTTTTGGGGGGTGGTCCGTTCAAATATGTTGGGCCCCGTCCTTCACCACCCAGTTGCCCCATTGTGGGCCTGGCTGAACTCATAATGGACCTGGTATAAGAGGCCCTCTTAGTGCCCACAGGACGGAAAGAGTATAAAAAAAAATAAGTATATAATAATAAGATATTAAAAATTATTTTGATACAATATCATTAAATTAAATATATTTGAAATTATTAACCTAATGTAACATTTCAGTTATGTATAAGCAAACAGATCTATTCTATCCAATATCAGTCCATAAATTACATTTTAGTATGCAATTAAATATTCAAACATATTTTATCTTACAGCCATATCCTGGAATAAGATAAATAATTATTACTATAAGTCTAATCTCAGTTTCCAATGACAATATTTACAATAATGATATAAGAGATGCTTTACTTTTAAGTTTTTATCTTTTTATTTTTATATAAAAAGTGAACTGATTTCTAATGATTTCCAGTCAACATTTTTAAATATGACTAAAAAATGCACTAAGGAAAACTTTAGGTATAACTTGATATATAATTATTAAATCTCTCAGCCCTACTTTTACAATGGAAAGTCTTTCTATAATTATAAATTCAGATTTGTATGTTATTCAATTTAATAAATTGATGATATTAATTATCAATTACTTGTCTTACAAGAATACTGTTACTGTCATTGTGACACTCAAAATTTCTCCTGTTTATATAGACAATTGTTTCATGAAAATCTCCATAACGAATTTTTCAAAACTCTCTTGAAAATTCTTATGTTAGCTGTTGAGATGATTGTTTTATTCACAAAAGTCACAACATAAATAACTTTTAAATAATAAAATAATAATATCTGAAAATGAAATAATAAATATAATAATCGAAGAATTGGAATCACTTTTCAAACTGAAGAATGCTGTTTTAATGAATTAATTTCAGACTAGAATTTAATTAGGCTAAATTATATACCAAAATTAGATGTGAGCATTGTTATTATCTCCTAATCCTAATTTTTAAAACAATTACATTAATTAATTAAGATTTGTATATAATATATGCATCTATTTTAGAAAAAGAATAATAAAAAAATGTGTCAAATGCTAGCGTACTTGGGTTGCTGTGGTTCTAGGGTTCTAGACTATCGAAATTTAGAATAGAATATGTATACCAAAATTACTTGGTTTACGAATTAAGAAAGAAGTGAGAGAATACATTTATAATCCGAATCCCAGTAAAACAATTAACATAAATATAAAAATTAAAAAACTTCTAAATTATATTAAAAAAAATTTATGATTGAAAATTGATTTATCATCAGTAAAGACTGTTATCTTAGGTTTATTGTATTTTATTATCTCTAAAGAAATTGATAATAAAAATTACATAAGCTGAAAATGAATTTATGTAACTATAATTTGATATCATTTCCAGCAATACTTATTTTTATAAATGGATAAAATTACCTCTTTTAATCTTCTCAATTCCCTTTCTATTTCATAATAACGAGAAGGTAGTTCTAATAAGACCGGAGAATGAGAATTTTCAATTTCCTGCCTATATCTTCTTAATTCTTCTATTTCTTGATTTAACTCTTGCAAAAGCTAAATAAATAAACATGTCTGTTATATATTTTTTTAATAACTAAAATTTTAAAAGATATGCATAAGAAAAACTACTTAATTGTAAGATATGATACTAAAAAAACACTTAAAAAAGCTAATATATTATGATTAACTGAAAATCTAGTCCAATGAATCTCTATTCACTTTGATATAATCTTTAGAAATATACAGTTATTTTTTTGTATTTTTAAAATATTCATATTTTCAAAAATATAAACATTATACAGATAATAGACTTTACACTGAATCTTAATCACATTAAATACATCATTTCATAATTAAAGCTGACAAAATATGCTTCAATGGATCAGACAACGCAGCAGCATGTTAATAAATTACCCATATTTTGTGTTTCTGAATTTTTAAATTAATGTGTCATATAAATGAAATGACTAATAAAATTAATCAGAAATATTTCTAAAAATTCTCAAAATTTTTATAAAATTAGATAAATTTTCTTCACATTGTTATTTAATATCAATGTGTTTTTACAAAATAATTGAAAATCATTAATGTTTATAATGACTTTTAATACAGATTAGTAGCTGCAAATTACTTAATAAAAATGATAAAATTAAAAAATAACTTATCATCATTAAAAAAACAATTTCCTCTGTAATAAGTTAAGCCAAGATTAAAATTATCTAATTATCTAATTAAATTAAAGGTTTAATTTATATGCATAATTATTTTATTTGGCATCATATAAATAATATATAAATATTAAAAAAAAGGAATCTTACATAATACATATGTAACCTACTTACAGGAAAGTTAAATAAAATAATTATCATCAATCTTATTTTTATTCTGCATGCAATGATCTCAAATATGTTAAAAGTAATAAATAAAAATTATTTAACAGTTTTTTTTGACACTTTTTATGTTAAACAACTAATGTTTTAATGTTTTAAACTTAAAAAAAGAAGTTACAAATTTCTTATTAAAGTTTATTCTAAAATAATTTTTCAAAATTTCTGTTTTAAATGCTATCATATGTAGCTTTTTCACTTACTTTATAATCCAAAATCTAAGAAATTTCTAATTAATCTTATAAAACTATATATGTTAAACTGCAATTATTTATTTTTATTTCAGAAAATATTTATATCATATCATACAGAAAGTTTATGAATCATCAATTTACCCTATCTGTACTATATATAAATATTTTTCCTCGTTTTATTTTTTAGAAAACAAAATTTTATGTAAAAAGAAATCAAAACGTACAGTCAACCCCCCTATAACACTGTTGACTATTCTGTTTTATATGAATTCCATGTTGTACGAGTCACTTAGATTTTACAAATACGTGAGCTGTTCACAGCACACGTATTTGTAAAATCTAAGTGACTCGTACAACATGAAATTCATATAAAACAGAATAGTCAACAGTGTTATAGGGGGGTTGACTATATTTCCAATGATATCATTTTGATTGAATACATACAGATAGTGAAAATTGTGTTTGTCATTAATATAATATAAAAGTTTTAAAAATCAATTTAATATACAGTAAGACCCCACTTAACA
>NW_019384540.1:40692-53131 GCF_000671375.1 Centruroides sculpturatus | reverse complement strand
TCCTCATTTATATATATATATATATATTTTTAAATATAATGTTGAAAGCATGTGAGAAGCTTACATTAAAGCCAACAATGTACATTACAACAATTAATATTTTAAGGAAATTATTAAACTAATCACAGAACATTATAATATGATTGTTAAAATCTAAATTCATAAAATTCAAATTTATTTATAATTTATATTACATTAAATTGTTTTACTATTTTCATAAAAATTAAAGCAAATCAATGATTCATCATTAACATTATTATCCTTAATTTACTAATAAGGCTATTCTATGAAAATGAAGTTTATCTATATTTGCATCAGCACAGGATACACAAGTAATGTATTAAATATTATAATACTGCTATAATTTCACACTGATTTAAGTATTATTAAAATATAATATACTTATTCAAATAAATAAATATATCTAGATAGGGTTTATATTGTAAAATTTTATAAATAAACTAGTAGATCAAAAATCAATTATATAACCAGACATTTTTTTATATGATTACAATTTGTTTACAAATAAAATAAAATTTTCTTTTAATTTGCATAAACTGATCCTAAAGCAAACATTTACTTTGGCTTTAACTTCAATGTTTTTAAGTTCCAAAAATATCTCTCTTTAATTTCGATTATTTTGTTAGGTAAACAAAGTTAATTTTCCCGAAGTAGAATTTAAAAGCAGACTTTCTCTTTCGTCAACTTTTAATGTTCATTGCTACAGAAGTCATATTCCAACTCATTAAAAAATAATAAAGAAAATTATGTTGTGAATTAATATTTTCTAAAAACTATTGTAAAAAAAACAAAAATAATTCAAAGTTTGTACTGTACATTTGAAAATTTACCATTAATAATAATAGTTCAGCTGCTTTATTTTATTGTCATTAAAATTAACTAATCAAATAATGAATGAAATGTTATTAATATTTGTGAAGCAAATTTAAATTTATATTTAACAAATTGTACCGAAGCCATTTAGTTATTTATTATTTTTAAATATCCTTAAAATTGCTATTTAAACAGAAATTAAGCTTAATAAATGACACTGAAATTCATCTTATTAACAAATAAGATAAATTTCTGTGTATTTAACAATTAAACTCTCATTTTATAAGAGAAATATTTAATTTTTAATATAAACAATTATTTATCCTTTTCTTTCATTTCAAATTTAAAATAAATTGATAAGCAATACATACCTATTCTGTCATAATACTTTGTTATTCATCTAAACTAGATTGTTTGAGGTTAAAAATTATCTAAAACAATTTATTAAGCAATCTAACAGTTTGAAACCAATAAATCACAGAATTTTATTGCATTTGTAATAGAAAAAGTACTTTAAAAAATCGAGAATATTAATTCTTAAAATATTTGTGCAGAACAATTCTAGTAGTACGTAAATTTTGTTTTCCAAAAAAGAAAAAAAAAACTATTCCACGTCTAAATTTTAAAAGACGGGCACCTCACCAACTATAAAACTAATCGTTGTCTGCAACTCGAAACTTATTACTTTTCCAATAATGACAGATTGGAAAACAGAACAGTCATCAGTTTCTGTAAACGAAAGTTTATTAACTTTTCGTTTACACAAAACCGATGACTTTTCCGCGAAATATTCTGCCACGATTGGTAAAAAAAGAAAAATCATACGTTAGTAGACGTACCAGACAAAGAGGTTCCTAGATCCAACGGTAGCGAGATCAGACCGAGCGAAACAAATTCGACACCATTCATTGTCAAAAGAATCAATGGCGATGCCTTTCGTTATATACCCGTGACGGGAAGTACCTATGTACTAGTAAAAAAAAATACAATACGACTTACAACGCACGCAACCGTCATTGGATGTTGGACTTTCCATGGGAAGTACTTATTGTTAGAACTTCCTCCTAGAAGCGGTCGGAAAGACGAACGAAAACGTCTTAATATTCTTCAAACAATTATAATTATCGCAATTGTAAATGTAACAGCTGATAGGCATTTTAAAACCCTCGAACATAGTTTAATACGAATGAAAATTATGATTACTTTTTATTTTAATTCTACTTAAACTTATTAAACACGTATATCTTCATAGCTCTGTATTTCGTATGGCGGAAATATCGATTTTCCGAATGATATAAGGGGATTTTAAAAGTAAATAACGGCAAAAATTTTACTTTTGCCCATCTCGGTACAAGATGTCAACAATTCTTTACTAAAAATTATAATGGCGAAAATCCTTAAAATACGTAATAATTAATATTAATTACCTTTCATAAATTTATATAGAATTTTCACAAGAAACTTACTAATTTTAACTTAAGAATAATCGCAATAACTTAATTATTTGGCATCGTGAAGAGAGAGGTATTTTCTCAAAATGGTGTCAAAAAGTCCCTAACGACTTTTTAGCAGTTGAAACTAAAAATAACACATTCATTTAGAGATACTCGAACCGAAAATTATTTTTAAAAAATCATACACAAGTATATATCTGCATTTAATTTATCCGTATTTTGCGAGTGTTGACGAACTTAATGTATTCATTCCTTCATTTCTACACTCGTGCCATTGGTAATTTTCGGAAATAGTTTTCGAAAGTTTCCACTAATTTCCATACCAATGCAACCATTCGCATACCTTACCTTCTATTAGACAAGCATTTCGTTGGTGCTCCCACATTTCTCGAAATCAATGAGCCGAAGCGAATTACCACAAAAATTTTAAATCTTAAGGATTTCTATGCTTAATTAGTTGTAGAAATAAATAATTGATACTCGAAATTTCCTATATTCTAGCTAATAATTTCCGTGCGCTGCAAATACTTACTTTTTAACTTTTTTAGGTTAGTAAAAATACCGAAAAACTAATTTACGGGCGTGCTTACTAGTTTTTTCTAATGCTTATTTTCCTCTTATTTCAATTATATTTTAATTTATTAAACAAAATTCGAATTTTAACAATATTTAGTGTGTATACCCATGCAGAAATCAATATGCAAAGAAGGAATTTACTTGACGTTTAAAGATAATAGTTCTTACCTGTTAATAAAATGTAAATGAACGATTTGGGATTTGTATCGATTCACTTGTTAACACCGAGATTCCGGCACAATAAAATTATATTGACGTCGAGGACTGTTGAGTAAAACGCCTCGATCCATACTATTCGCGATAAATTTTAGAATCATCATCTGATTCCAAGCAGTGATTCAGTTGGTAAACTGAACTGCTTTGTGGAAGATACAGTTTCCACAAGTAGGAGAATTTCTGCACTTTACCATGTGATATTCTTAAGCTCGAATTCGACGTATTGGCAAACTAAATGGCACACTTTGTGATCAACTTACTTTGCGATTTAGGTTTATCACCTGTCTTTTTTTCAATCAACTTCTTTACATTTATTTTAATTAAAGCGCATGAATTTCATTTTTTTGAATATCGTGATTGGAAGTCTAAAACTTGGGCACGCATTAACATTTTTAAAGATAAGCATGCTTGCTATATAGCACACAGACTGAAAAAAATGCTGCAATTCCTGATCTAGGTGAACGTTAAATGTCATTCTGTTAACAATGGATAACAAATATAAATATTTTATTTATACAGCGGTGGATTGAACAGAACCATTTGTAATTGTTGGTTGAACTAGTGAGCATAAAAACACCCCAAAACATGCATTAAAACTGTACCATTCTCTGAAACATTATTTGAATGGCCATCAAAAGTCAAAACTGTATTTATCCATTCATACACACAATTTCTACTAATGATATTCAATTTTATTCTCTTCCTGTATATTATTTATTTCTACTAAATTTTAGTTTTTATATTAGATTCAAAACTAAAGAGAGTTTTTAAATAAACTTTGAAACTAAAATTTTAAAAGATATGCATAAGAAAAACTACTTAATTGTAAGATATGATACTAAAAAAACACTTAAAAAAGCTAATATATTATGATTAACTGAAAATCTAGTCCAATGAATCTCTATTCACTTTGATATAATCTTTAGAAATATACAGTTATTTTTTTGTATTTTTAAAATATTCATATTTTCAAAAATATAAACATTATACAGATAATAGACTTTACACTGAATCTTAATCACATTAAATACATCATTTCATAATTAAAGCTGACAAAATATGCTTCAATGGATCAGACAACGCAGCAGCATGTTAATAAATTACCCATATTTTGTGTTTCTGAATTTTTAAATTAATGTGTCATATAAATGAAATGACTAATAAAATTAATCAGAAATATTTCTAAAAATTCTCAAAATTTTTATAAAATTAGATAAATTTTCTTCACATTGTTATTTAATATCAATGTGTTTTTACAAAATAATTGAAAATCATTAATGTTTATAATGACTTTTAATACAGATTAGTAGCTGCAAATTACTTAATAAAAATGATAAAATTAAAAAATAACTTATCATCATTAAAAAAACAATTTCCTCTGTAATAAGTTAAGCCAAGATTAAAATTATCTAATTATCTAATTAAATTAAAGGTTTAATTTATATGCATAATTATTTTATTTGGCATCATATAAATAATATATAAATATTAAAAAAAAGGAATCTTACATAATACATATGTAACCTACTTACAGGAAAGTTAAATAAAATAATTATCATCAATCTTATTTTTATTCTGCATGCAATGATCTCAAATATGTTAAAAGTAATAAATAAAAATTATTTAACAGTTTTTTTTGACACTTTTTATGTTAAACAACTAATGTTTTAATGTTTTAAACTTAAAAAAAGAAGTTACAAATTTCTTATTAAAGTTTATTCTAAAATAATTTTTCAAAATTTCTGTTTTAAATGCTATCATATGTAGCTTTTTCACTTACTTTATAATCCAAAATCTAAGAAATTTCTAATTAATCTTATAAAACTATATATGTTAAACTGCAATTATTTATTTTTATTTCAGAAAATATTTATATCATATCATACAGAAAGTTTATGAATCATCAATTTACCCTATCTGTACTATATATAAATATTTTTCCTCGTTTTATTTTTTAGAAAACAAAATTTTATGTAAAAAGAAATCAAAACGTACAGTCAACCCCCCTATAACACTGTTGACTATTCTGTTTTATATGAATTCCATGTTGTACGAGTCACTTAGATTTTACAAATACGTGAGCTGTTCACAGCACACGTATTTGTAAAATCTAAGTGACTCGTACAACATGAAATTCATATAAAACAGAATAGTCAACAGTGTTATAGGGGGGTTGACTATATAATGCATTGAAATTTTTTCTTTTTGAATAATTTAACAGCTAGGCACAATATGAAATATACCCAAAGTTACATGTCTATTTTTCAACATAAGAATACATATCTCTTGAGACATTTTGCCAAGGTTAATACCATTTTAATATACCTTGCCATAAAACTTTTTGATCTGCATACAGCATACAGCCAATTGTGCATGACCAGTTTCACTTCATCATCCAATTTGAAGCATTGCCCTAACAGGAATTTTTTCATGGTACATAACAGCTCAAGTCAAGTGCATACTGAAGGTGGATACTGAAATGTTACCAAGAAATAGTATGACATTTGCAGTATCTCTGTTGGGAATTTGTCATAAAGGGAATATAAGTTGCAATGATAAGTATGTAACATTTGAAACTGGATGTAACTTAAGTAAAAATAAAGATACCAGCAAGATAATTTACTAAATAAAAACAAAAAATAAACATTTTCAGCAATTTAAAATTGTCATCCAGTTGAAAAGCAGTCAAATATATAGAAAACTTTGAACATCAGTTTAAACTATGTGGACGTCAACAAAGATGTCGAATAGATATTACAAACTTATTATTTTAATATTATTTTAAACTTAAAATTTAACTATATGTTTATTTCAAAGATAAACCTTCATACTTTAAAGAATGTCTTGGCATCTCTGTAATTTATTGTGATGTTCAGAATAGTAGCTTTATAAATTTTGAGTTTCTAAAGAGATGCCATTTTTAGATTATATATATATTTATATTTAAAAAGTATAATAATCATTAAAAGTTGATCATCATCTTTGAAATCTTGTTTTCATTACATTTTTTCAGAACTTTCCTAAAAAAATTAGATTTGAGTTTTCTACCAAAAGTTGACAAATATAATTTAAAATTATAATCAGACCAGTATTGTAGTAGGGACTGTAAAATCAATCTTAATTCAAAAACTTTCTCAAAATGACAGTTTTTTCTTATACTGTTAAAATAATAATTTTATCATATACAGTGGGTGATCAGTTAACGAACAGATCACAAAACGAACAAATTGGATAACGAACACTTTCGCGAAANAAAAAATGGCATTCAATATTACTAAAAATGTTATTATGTTGAAAATTACCAACATAAACTAAGTGTTATAAATTGTTTAGTTCTATGCTAGAAAAAGAAAAAAATTCATGTCAAAATTTATTAATATTATAATGGAAAAGCTAATAAATAAATTAAAATTTACTCTTGCAGTTGTATTCTTTTCATGCAGGTGTTCTTCCCTTTCTCGATAAGCTAATTCTTTAAATTTCTTATGTTCTTCCTGTAAATTTGCCAATTCTGTTGTACTTTCTGTTAGTTGTTCTTGTAAATAAAATTTTTCCTAAAAATTCAAATCATTAATTATTTTTTTATTTCGTTGATAAATATTTTTGTAAAAGTTAAGTATTTATCAAACCTGTTTTAATTTTTCAGCATGTGCTTTGATTTGTTTAGCTTCTTCTTTTAGTTGCAAATAATCTTGCTGAAGATTGTATAACCTGAAAAATTTTAGAATATTGTCCTAAGTAAATTATTTATTAATAAGCTTTTTATCTTAATTGCAGTTTAAATAAAATTTCTTACCTAGTTGCATATTGATCTACTTCTTGACTCTTCTCTCTCTCATGTCTAGCCTGCAATAATAGTAATTTCAATAAGTACCAAGTAATGCAAATGAAGAAACTTAATTAAATACTTATTTAATTTAATTAATAATTTTGTATCATTGCACATAATTATTAATTAAAATCAAAACAATTTTTAATTATCAAATTTTGGAAGAAATTCAACTTTGCTTATTATTAACTAACTGACGAGCAAAATTGAATTGCTACTAAAAGTCACTATTAATACTTATCACCATCTTATTGGATTGGTTACATTGTTTAATGGCACAAGACTTCCCGGGCCAAACTATACCCCATCAACATCTTATAGCCAGAACTATAACTGCTCTATAAACTATTAAAATAATATTTATTCTACTTCAGTTTAACATTGGATTTTATCATAATAATTCACTTCAAACTTGTACACAAGATAAATTTATAATTATATCAATTTAAAAATTGATATAATTATAATAGTACTTCATTCAAATTATAATAAAAATGATTTTTGTAATGAAATCATACTCACAAGTGTAAAAAAAGCACTTGTCACAACTAATCAAACTGATAAATCAAAAAATAATACTATCACTACTAATTTGATCAATCAAAATCAAATTTATTATAACTTTTTTCCATTTACAGAATCTTATTATATTTGTAAAGAAAACAAAATTACAGTAGAACATCAATTATTCGAATACCAATCAACCAAAGCATCGGTTAACTGAAAGCCTTCCAGTCGAATTTCTGCTAGTGCTGTGACGCCGCAGCACTCTCCCCTCCCTGCCAACCTAAACTGTAGGTCTACTTTAATGTACTATTTTATGCAAGGTATGTATTTGTAAAACATGTGATACTGATACAAATTATATACAGTACAGTTTTGTGTTTAATACATTTTTTCGTAAATGATCAGTTATCCGAACAACCCCAGTTCTGAATTGTTTCGGATAATCCTACCGTACATTAACAAATTAAAAAAATAAAATATTAAAAGCTATAAACATTTTAAAGCAATAGTTCACATTGATAAAAACAGATCAATGAAAAATACTGAAGAATTTTAAACAATCTTCCACCGACCTCTTATCAAATTCAAACTTTCAAATTAGATATTTGAGATGTTTGTAAAATATGTTATAATTAATTTAAAACTTAATTAATTAATTTCAAATATATTTAGATCAAAATAAAAAAAAAAAACAAATATTTTATTGTATTAAAGCCACATCTAAGTAACAAACCTATCTTTTTTGGCAAAAAGAATTCTAAAAGACAAAACATGAATTCTCTGTACTTTTTCTAAAGGCAAATGTTACAAGTTAGAATTTTATACCATGTACAAAAGCTTCAATTTTTCAATAGCAGCTTCATTGATTAATATAAAATTCTTGGTATTGTAATTATTGTGACAAGCACACATATATATTTATTATAAAATATATTTCAAATTACCATCAAAATTAAAAAAATAGAAAATATAAGAAATTAAGATACCATTGCTTCTTTTAATTGCTTCTGTTCTTCTTTTAATCTTTCTTCTGATCTTATTTCCAATTCTCTGATTTGTTCTTCTAGTGAACGTATCCTGTTTCATTAAAAATTTTAAATAAATATAAAATTTATATATATATATATATATTTTTAAATATAATGTTGAAAGCATGTGAGAAGCTTACATTAAAGCCAACAATGTACATTACAACAATTAATATTTTAAGGAAATTATTAAACTAATCACAGAACATTATAATATGATTGTTAAAATCTAAATTCATAAAATTCAAATTTATTTATAATTTATATTACATTAAATTGTTTTACTATTTTCATAAAAATTAAAGCAAATCAATGATTCATCATTAACATTATTATCCTTAATTTACTAATAAGGCTATTCTATGAAAATGAAGTTTATCTATATTTGCATCAGCACAGGATACACAAGTAATGTATTAAATATTATAATACTGCTATAATTTCACACTGATTTAAGTATTATTAAAATATAATATACTTATTCAAATAAATAAATATATCTAGATAGGGTTTATATTGTAAAATTTTATAAATAAACTAGTAGATCAAAAATCAATTATATAACCAGACATTTTTTTATATGATTACAATTTGTTTACAAATAAAATAAAATTTTCTTTTAATTTGCATAAACTGATCCTAAAGCAAACATTTACTTTGGCTTTAACTTCAATGTTTTTAAGTTCCAAAAATATCTCTCTTTAATTTCGATTATTTTGTTAGGTAAACAAAGTTAATTTTCCCGAAGTAGAATTTAAAAGCAGACTTTCTCTTTCGTCAACTTTTAATGTTCATTGCTACAGAAGTCATATTCCAACTCATTAAAAAATAATAAAGAAAATTATGTTGTGAATTAATATTTTCTAAAAACTATTGTAAAAAAAACAAAAATAATTCAAAGTTTGTACTGTACATTTGAAAATTTACCATTAATAATAATAGTTCAGCTGCTTTATTTTATTGTCATTAAAATTAACTAATCAAATAATGAATGAAATGTTATTAATATTTGTGAAGCAAATTTAAATTTATATTTAACAAATTGTACCGAAGCCATTTAGTTATTTATTATTTTTAAATATCCTTAAAATTGCTATTTAAACAGAAATTAAGCTTAATAAATGACACTGAAATTCATCTTATTAACAAATAAGATAAATTTCTGTGTATTTAACAATTAAACTCTCATTTTATAAGAGAAATATTTAATTTTTAATATAAACAATTATTTATCCTTTTCTTTCATTTCAAATTTAAAATAAATTGATAAGCAATACATACCTATTCTGTCATAATACTTTGTTATTCATCTAAACTAGATTGTTTGAGGTTAAAAATTATCTAAAACAATTTATTAAGCAATCTAACAGTTTGAAACCAATAAATCACAGAATTTTATTGCATTTGTAATAGAAAAAGTACTTTAAAAAATCGAGAATATTAATTCTTAAAATATTTGTGCAGAACAATTCTAGTAGTACGTAAATTTTGTTTTCCAAAAAAGAAAAAAAAACTATTCCACGTCTAAATTTTAAAAGACGGGCACCTCACCAACTATAAAACTAATCGTTGTCTGCAACTCGAAACTTATTACTTTTCCAATAATGACAGATTGGAAAACAGAACAGTCATCAGTTTCTGTAAACGAAAGTTTATTAACTTTTCGTTTACACAAAACCGATGACTTTTCCGCGAAATATTCTGCCACGATTGGTAAAAAAAGAAAAATCATACGTTAGTAGACGTACCAGACAAAGAGGTTCCTAGATCCAACGGTAGCGAGATCAGACCGAGCGAAACAAATTCGACACCATTCATTGTCAAAAGAATCAATGGCGATGCCTTTCGTTATATACCCGTGACGGGAAGTACCTATGTACTAGTAAAAAAAAATACAATACGACTTACAACGCACGCAACCGTCATTGGATGTTGGACTTTCCATGGGAAGTACTTATTGTTAGAACTTCCTCCTAGAAGCGGTCGGAAAGACGAACGAAAACGTCTTAATATTCTTCAAACAATTATAATTATCGCAATTGTAAATGTAACAGCTGATAGGCATTTTAAAACCCTCGAACATAGTTTAATACGAATGAAAATTATGATTACTTTTTATTTTAATTCTACTTAAACTTATTAAACACGTATATCTTCATAGCTCTGTATTTCGTATGGCGGAAATATCGATTTTCCGAATGATATAAGGGGATTTTAAAAGTAAATAACGGCAAAAATTTTACTTTTGCCCATCTCGGTACAAGATGTCAACAATTCTTTACTAAAAATTATAATGGCGAAAATCCTTAAAATACGTAATAATTAATATTAATTACCTTTCATAAATTTATATAGAATTTTCACAAGAAACTTACTAATTTTAACTTAAGAATAATCGCAATAACTTAATTATTTGGCATCGTGAAGAGAGAGGTATTTTCTCAAAATGGTGTCAAAAAGTCCCTAACGACTTTTTAGCAGTTGAAACTAAAAATAACACATTCATTTAGAGATACTCGAACCGAAAATTATTTTTAAAAAATCATACACAAGTATATATCTGCATTTAATTTATCCGTATTTTGCGAGTGTTGACGAACTTAATGTATTCATTCCTTCATTTCTACACTCGTGCCATTGGTAATTTTCGGAAATAGTTTTCGAAAGTTTCCACTAATTTCCATACCAATGCAACCATTCGCATACCTTACCTTCTATTAGACAAGCATTTCCTTGGTGCTCCCACATTTCTCGAAATCAATGAGCCGAAGCGAATTACCACAAAAATTTTAAATCTTAAGGATTTCTATGCTTAATTAGTTGTAGAAATAAATAATTGATACTCGAAATTTCCTATATTCTAGCTAATAATTTCCGTGCGCTGCAAATACTTACTTTTTAACTTTTTTAGGTTAGTAAAAATACCGAAAAACTAATTTACGGGCGTGCTTACTAGTTTTTTCTAATGCTTATTTTCCTCTTATTTCAATTATATTTTAATTTATTAAACAAAATTCGAATTTTAACAATATTTAGTGTGTATACCCATGCAGAAATCAATATGCAAAGAAGGAATTTACTTGACGTTTAAAGATAATAGTTCTTACCTGTTAATAAAATGTAAATGAACGATTTGGGATTTGTATCGATTCACTTGTTAACACCGAGATTCCGGCACAATAAAATTATATTGACGTCGAGGACTGTTGAGTAAAACGCCTCGATCCATACTATTCGCGATAAATTTTAGAATCATCATCTGATTCCAAGCAGTGATTCAGTTGGTAAACTGAACTGCTTTGTGGAAGATACAGTTTCCACAAGTAGGAGAATTTCTGCACTTTACCATGTGATATTCTTAAGCTCGAATTCGACGTATTGGCAAACTAAATGGCACACTTTGTGATCAACTTACTTTGCGATTTAGGTTTATCACCTGTCTTTTTTTCAATCAACTTCTTTACATTTATTTTAATTAAAGCGCATGAATTTCATTTTTTTGAATATCGTGATTGGAAGTCTAAAACTTGGGCACGCATTAACATTTTTAAAGATAAGCATGCTTGCTATATAGCACACAGACTGAAAAAAATGCTGCAATTCCTGATCTAGGTGAACGTTAAATGTCATTCTGTTAACAATGGATAACAAATATAAATATTTTATTTATACAGCGGTGGATTGAACAGAACCATTTGTAATTGTTGGTTGAACTAGTGAGCATAAAAACACCCCAAAACATGCATTAAAACTGTACCATTCTCTGAAACATTATTTGAATGGCCATCAAAAGTCAAAACTGTATTTATCCATTCATACACACAATTTCTACTAATGATATTCAATTTTATTCTCTTCCTGTATATTATTTATTTCTACTAAATTTTAGTTTTTATATTAGATTCAAAACTAAAGAGAGTTTTTAAATAAACTTTGAAACTAAAATTTTAAAAGATATGCATAAGAAAAACTACTTAATTGTATATGATTGTTAA
>NW_019384540.1:0-39985 GCF_000671375.1 Centruroides sculpturatus | reverse complement strand
AAGTGGGAGGATGTCAGAACAACGGTCTTAGAATGGCATCCAAACCAGGTTAAGGCTTGGGGATTTCTGCAATTGCAATGCTATTAATTACTTACGAAAAATCCTGAAGAAGAGAGAAAAGCAATCGACATTAGACAGATTCTTTAACCCTTTCAAACAGAAAAAAAACACGACTAATAAAAACGCAAGACTATGTATGTATGTATTTTTATTATCATCAATACATATGAATAAAGGTAGTAAGAAAGTATATATTTTTTTTATTTTGGGGGGTCTCCAGAACCAATTAATCAAATTCCCATAGAAACCTATGGTAAATCGATAATCGGTTAACGAACAATTCGGATAGCGAACAAAGTCTTGGAACGGATTATGTTCGTTAACCGATCACCCACTGTATTAAATATGCTTATGGCTCTCCTATAAATTTCTGATGGAACTCTATAGTTCTATAAAACACAATTTAAATCTAAAGCTATTGAAAACAACTTATTTGTATCTTAATTTTTATATGAAACATGTAATATACCTCTAAATTTTATATAATATCAATATTTTTCAGCAATATTATAATACTTATGCATTATTTCAAATAAATCCTCTTTTTCCTTATCAGAAACAAATGATTAAGCATTTCAGTATGCTACTAACTGCAAATTCGTCAATATAAATCATTAAAAATAATATATATAGTTTTTCACTTCATATTTAAAAATGTTCAAAATTATTGTATTAGTTTTTATTTTTCATCTGTTTCATCTGTACACACTTTACACACTTTGTTTGTGTTTTGGACCTGTTGGTGCCTCATCAGTAGATTTACAGCCACTAATTGCTAAAAGCAAGATTTATAAAAATTATTACAATGTTATAATTTTTTCCGACAATAAAAACGGTTAAAACAACTTACAGTTTTTTGATGGTTAAGTACATCAAAATTTAAAAATATTAACAGAATAATTCGTAAACACAAACAAAGTCTGTAAAGTGTGTACAGGTGAAAAATAAAGATTGCTTTTTCTGAATAGGTTTCCTCAATTTGATGAACCTGGACACCAGTATAATAAGTCCTACTAATACGATATGTCCTAGTATATATTTACATAATAAAATAAAATACCTAAAGTTTAAATATAGTTTCATAACTAACTACAGCTTTATCTTTGCAGAACTTTTTCAATATTTGTTTTTAAAAATTTCCTTTAATAAGTTTTGTTTATAAGTTGTCCATATTTCATCCAAACATTGAATCTTTAAGAAAATTTTTACAAATATAGGCTTCGTTCTTAAAAACTAATTTTTATGCTCAGCTTAATTATTTAAGAAAATAACTGATTTATAGTAAACCTGTTTAAGAAGACCACCTCCAAAATTTATGAAAACTGGTCATCTCAAGAAGTGACAAAAATATAATGGATACAGAGTACTGTATGTACTATTTCATTAATACAGACTATTGTTTAGGCAATACAGCAAACCTATTTAAAACATCCAGTAACAAGTTGTGTAATTTTCCCAACTCTTACCTCTCCACCCCACTGCCTTTAATCACCAAAATTTAATAGCATCAATGCCCCTTATACACACACTATCAAGTCAAATTCTTTCTTAATCATACCCCGTCTCGAGATATTAAACAAAATAGACTCCAAAACACACAGAACTTTTTTTTTTTTTACTTTTTTGAGTTTGGGGGTCTCAAAAGTGGAGATTTGCAAAAAACTGAAGGGTCAATCTTGACATGATTCCAATACTTTCCCTTGCTATGTATAAGTTATATAATAGCCATATGTAATTCTGTGTACTGTACTGTACTGTACATGACGATGTAATGCATATACAGTAGTCTTAAATGTCAAATTTAAAGTAAGCTAAAATGAACATTTGCTTTCTCTGTTTTAACATTTTTGATAAAATGATACCTCAATATTTATTTTCTATTTGGTCAAATAAATTCCAAAACCACCCAAATTTATTATTGTAAATTACCAGTTATCTATCTCTATTAACGGAAAGATTAAATTCATTTGCTATGTTACATTATTTAGTTTAATTAGACTAAATAGAACATAAGAATAGAATATAGTTGTTGAAGATATTAACGGCAAATTATGTATATTCTCCATGATAAGACTGCATTAAAAAAATGGTGACATTGAAGTTTGGAAAAAAAAGACTGAGACAAACCTTTAGACCTAACACAACAATCCAATATACCCAACATTGTATATTGTACAGGCTCATTGTTTTTATTTTATCATCCTGGATAGGATGATAAAATAGAAGCTCACCTCAGAAGGTATTTTACACAAATGATATAGTCTAGATGGTCAATGGTCAGGTAAAAAGATGGTCAACTTAAGCAGGATTAAAAGCAATAAGTCCTATGGAATAAAAATTGTTCTAAAAACTCCAGTCATCTAAAGGAGTGGTTGGCTTAAAGGGGTAGTTATCTGGAGGTTTGATTGTACATTTTTATTATCTATTTACAAAAATGTATAATAATATACATAGAAAAATAAATGCTATTCCAATAAAGATGTCTGTTTACTGTAGGTATAAAATGTTTTTTAAGCCTTCCAGACTCTAGTCTCAAGAGTCAAGAAGGCTTGAAAAACATTTTATATCTACAGTAAACAGACATCTTTATTGGAAAAGCATTTACAGTATTTTTCTATATATGTTACATGGGTCAGAATAAGCTGATGATACAATTATATATTTGACAATGATAGCAATATAAAGAAACTTCTTTATATTGCTATCATTACTTCTTAACTTCTTTATAAAATTATATAAAATGCATATTATCAAAAATGAACAACATTTAATCTTATGTTTAAAAACTTGATGATAATTTATGTCAATAATAATCAAGATACAATACTCATTATATAATTAAAAACTAATCAACACAAATTAATTATATTTCAATTTGATCAAATTCAACAGATATATAAGTAGAAAAGACAAATTTAATAATTTATGTTTTTAATTAATAAGTCATTTTTATAAACTATAATGGACCAATAATTAAAATACTTGCTTTGTGGTAAGAATCGCATTCTCCTGTTTGACTTTAGAGTAACGATCTTCGTTATTAGTTTGACTATGTGACAGAGCAGTTACTTGTTGTTCTAAAAACTGGACCTAATTATAATAAAATATAAAGTTTGGAATATTTTAATATTCTAAACTTTTGATTTTTAAAAAGATTTCTAATCTTTTAAAATTTTTCAATATTTAAATATACTGCTTGCCAAGTAAAATGCAACACCATGTATGACTCTAGATATTGCAGGTGTTACATTTTACTTGGCCAGCAGTGTACTTTAAGACATTAACATTTACTAAACAAACTACTGTATTTTTACTTTTTGGCTGAGATCTTGAACATCGTCTTCTAAGGATAATTGGTCTGTATACATATCATCTGAATCATAACTAATGGAACTCCTCCTACTATTGGAGGTTTGGGTATGGCCATTGAAAGCACCACTATGAAACAATTGACTATAATGAACAATTTCAAGTAGTCTTTAATGATTTCACTTAATTTCATTTTTAAAATATACTTTAAAATATATTTACCTTGTTAAAGCATTAGCAGATATCTTCTTCCCAGAACTTTAAAAGATTATAAATTGGATTCAAATAAGATTATTTGATAATAGGAAAAGTAAAAATTTACAATTCATTTACATATATCTCGTAATAAAAAATTTAAATATAAACTGCTTTTTATCTATAACCATATTTCAAAAATATAATTTATTATAATTCAATAATTTAATTTTATAAACCTCATAAAGTCTTCAAAAGCGACCAATTTATCAAGAGTTTATAAATTATATTTTAAAAAATGCAAAATTATTTCAAAACAAATAGTAATAAATACATATCAAGCTTAGATTAGGATAACATTGCTCTCTTAATATTAATTACTAAATTATTCAACAATTAAAATTTAGAAATAATTTTTAATAGTCTCAAAAACATTAAATCAAAATCACATTGGAAACAGCAATATTTAGGATAATTCTTGATCAGAAATATTATTTTTTTTTAAACTAGAACAATGCTTTTATAGTTGTTTGTATATAAAATATCCAATATTAATACAGCACATATATTCAAGTGCTAAGAAGCTCTTCATTACCACTTGAATTAACATTTTCAAATCATTTCTAGTTATATTCTCAGGTCATTCAAATTTCAAATTGAAAAATGCTACTTTAAAATTCAAATTTTGAATTAAATAACAATTTAAAAAATTTAAATTATTCACAGGGTATTAATTTCTTATTATCTATCATTATTTTATGCACTAACAGCATAAGTGAGCAAAACAAAAACATTGTTTCATTTCATCTCTATGTTTTTAGACTCGATACTCTTCTTGCAAAGTCAGAAAATTGTTTGCCAGATTTGTTCCTACAAGAGATTTGTTTTAAGAGCATCCTATAAATTTTTTTATGAATTCAATCAAATATAAACTTATAAATGTTATACTTATTTTCTGAAATTTAATTTTTTCATTTCATTTGAAAAGCCACGCTGTGTTTTGCTTGCTTAAAGCAAAACACAGCGTGGCTTTTAATATAATGTCAATGTCAATATAAAGGAGAGAGAGTACCAGTACTCTCTCTCCTTTATATTGACATTAAAAATTATGTTCTCTCAACTGAAATTTTTAAAATAGTATTTATTTCTTCAAGTTGAAGCTCAAAAGATCTGAGGGCAAAAATAAAATGTTTTAATAAAAATAACATTATTCTAGGTATTAATGAAGTTTTTTTAATGAATGTACAGAGTGTATTTTGCATGTTTTATATGTCATAATAAAATAATGGTGGATTAATGTATAAAAATACAATTAGTAATATATTGTAAATTTCAAATTAATTTTCAACTTCCTAAATAGTTATAAAATAATTGGATTTTAATGTTAGAAAGTAGTCATAAAAATTCAGTACAAAAGGAAATTTTCCTGTCACTTCAAGGCAAATGAGTTTTTTGATTTCAAGCAATTATATTGCAACACACCATTTGCCATGGACAATCAACAGGTATATAAATATATATACATGACAAGTGCTAATATCTTAATCCTTTCATTTTTTAAACTATCAGATAAAATCCAAGATTCACTGAAAGTCCATATTATTACAGAAAACAATGATCAGATACAAAATAAAATGCATTATATAGTTATTAGCACTTTAGAGAAATTTTATTTTTAAATTATTGATTTAATAAAGAGTATGCTAAACTAAATGCAATATTTCATTTGAAATGTCTTATTTACATTTTATTGATGACATACTTTTATAAGACTTTTCTATACAAAGGCAAAATATAAAATTATTGACACACTATTACTTTTGAGAACTTTTATGTATTCAGGAGATTTCTGATTGCCTATTATCAACAAAACTAAGACTTAATTATCAGATATCCTGCACTATTATTTAATAGAATTAAATTCCTTTTGTATAAATCACTAACTACCTGATAATTCAGCATTTCTAGTCATTTCTGATCATAATTCTGATAATATAAATAATTCTACCATATTGGTAAAAATTGTTGATTCAGCATATGGAAACATTAGTACAGAATTCTAATAACTATTTTTCTGTTTATACTAAAATGATATAAAATACTAATGAAAAGTTTTGACTCATGGGCATATGAGTCAGGGAGAAAGGATGCAACTGCCCTCCCAAATTCAGACAAAGCAAGAACAAAAAATAATTGGATCAGAAAGCAAGAGAGATTAACAAATTATCAGTGATTGCATATTAATAAATTGAACTTGTGGTTTTATTTATGTAAAGTTTCAGGCAAATAACCCACTTCAGCTCCCTTAAAACAAAGTGTCCCAAATTGCCTATATTTTCACTTATCTGATTGATGAGTGAAAATATCAGTGAAAACATTGATAAATGATTGAGTTTGTCACTATGTTTATCACTTAAATGTTTACTAAATTACAAGTACTTTGTCATTGGAAGCGTAAAATTCACATAAAATGAAACTAAAGTAATCAAAAGCTAGTTATCAGTGAAATTTGAAATTCATAAGTTCTAATTACAACTAAATTTTTAAAATTAATTTGCAATAAATAACTACAAACCTCATTGGCTTTTCTGTTATAATTACAGTTTTAAAATTAAAGTTATAATACACAATTATTTTGAATCTATCTTTAAGTAGTAAATACAAAATGAGTTTTAATAAGATCATTAACAAATTTTGCAAAAAATAAACTTAACAATAACTTACTTTGTTTTGTGGATACTGCTATGATGCCACGAATTACGACGGAGATGAGAATGATGAGGTAGACGAACTCTCCTACTCCCTGTACTTCCTGCACTGCTTGTACTTCTAAAGCTATCTGAACTATATAAATTAATAAAGATTATTTGAATATAATCAATATTATTTCATTTTAATTTCTTCTAATTTAAAATTAAGAATCAAAGAACACTCTTTATTCAAAAATTCAAATAATAAACTTATATAAATAACTGTTAAATCTTAACCTTAAAATAAATACTCAATTTTTTACAATTCATTTTACTGACAATTTTTCTCAGAACACAAGTTATTGCAGTTTTGAAATGCACAAAAAACTTCATGGACATTCTGCATATTTAGATATTATAGATTACATACTGTATTCCATATATATAAGAATATGCTCTTAAATGAGGCTAAATCAATACTATATTCCACAAAGTGACTAAAAAAATCCTCAAGGCCACTGCTATCCTTCCAAATGACTAACAAGTCATCTATATATCTAGCCATAAACTTTACTTTCTGTTCAACCTTCTCCAAAACTTCTTCTCTGGTATAACTTATTCTTCTAAATAGTGGAGTTGATAGTAAAGAGAACTATCAACTCCACTATAGACTCTGATATCAATGATCCAATAGATACACTTCACTCTGTTCATAATAAGTAGGAACTAGGAATAATTCTGTAGACCAAATCTGTTATGCTTTTAAAATCCATCTCCTTAAATTCTATCCTTAGTAAAAAGAGAACTTTGCTGCATTATGTCTCATAGTTGGAGTATACTATTTGAGATTTTGCAAAATGATAAAACATGATAAATTGGAGAGAGCAGGTATTTATATGATTCCAATGACTGAGAAAGAAAAGAAAACAGTTTATGTGGGATCAATTATTATAACCCATAAAACTTATTGAAAAACATTAGAGAGATCTGAGAGCTGGAAAGATAACTACTGCACTTATTCAAGAAGGAATGAGAAAGGAAGTGGAAGTAATTTGGAAAGAAGCCAAAATTATTGAGACGATGAGAAAACACAAAAGATGAAAAAAGGTCATGAATTTATAAGAGCTTCAAGGGAGAAGTTATTAATAGTAAAGATTCAGTCTTTCAACAACTTGGAAGTATGTCTTGATTAGATATAAAGGGAACTGTAAAGAATAAGACTGACAGAAAGTGAGAAAAAGTGGACTTTGTGTGCCAACGATGTGTAGGAGTAGGTGTTATTGGTTGAGAAGTGTTTATAATCTGTAGATGTTATGGATTTTAAATTTGTTAAAGGAATTTTGAAATATACTGGAATCTTGGAATTTTTAAATGTTCTTCATTTCAAAACATGTTCTAAAGTTCTTGATTCTAATTTGTTTAAAGTTTGAAATGTTCTGAAATCTTAAAAAATTTTGGTATTCTTAAAAAGAAAAATAATTATTCTAAAAAAATCTGATTCTTACTTAGTCCCTGAATATAGACTGAATAAGTCCAAAAGCACTTGAATGTTTGTGTGTGAAGTAATAAACTCCAATAAAGCAGTTGTGCTTGATTTATGATTAAGATCTTGGAAAGTTAGTGAATTTATTAAGATAAAAACTATGTCTTTGCATATTCTTTGTAAGATCAAATAAAATATTTTGATGTTTTCATTTTTATTGAATCAAGAAAGTGATAATGATTTTTATTTTGACTTTGTTTACTATGATATTTTGATAAAATTGGAAACACTTTTTTAGTTTACATTTAAAAAAAATTATATTCATATTTTTCATTTGGCAGTTTAAATTTAAAATTCTTTAAGTTACTAAGAGTATGACTAAAATAACAATTTTGAAATTTCCAGTACTAAAAAGCATATTAACAAAGTCTTCTACTATTCATTGAGTCTGTTCCTAGCTCAAAAACATTGTGGGTCCTAAATAAGTAAATGATCATAATCAATTATTATTTTTCACAGTACAAAGAATAGCATAGAGTTGTATGAGAAATTTGCAAGTAATTCTAACAATTAATTACGCTATTCTATCAAGTATATTTACAATTAATATTTCCATTATTAATCAACTGTTTGTGAGATGGGTCTTTTAAGATCATAGATATCTTAATTTTGATATTATTTACTGATTGTATTCATTAAAATAAATAAAGTCCTAGTGGACTAGAAATTACTGCCCCTGAAACATAACAATAAAAAGTTCATCTAGATAAAAACAATTACACTACATTATTTGCTGATATATTAATATTGTTCTTATTGCTTTTAATCTATTTTTACTTCCTAAAAACATCCATTATTAATGTCCTAAATTATAATGGATAATATTTTATTTTTTCTGACAATGAGAAAAAGTATTGTAGAATGTATAAATTGTATTGAGATGTTCTTTTTTACCTCACCAGATCAATTATTCTATATAATGTTGTCATTTGAAATTTTTCAGGAATTATAAATACCAAAAAATTTGAATTTCATGGGGCATGGTACCTGTGAAACATCAAAATTTTGCTAAAAATGTATTGTTTATTAATCAATTCTATAACCAAATAAATGGTAAGTTTATTCTAATATAATTCTACAGTTTATTATTTATCTGTTGTTTATCATATAAGACTCTTGTGTCAAAAATTAAGCATCATCATTCAATCTATACATATGAGTCTAGATGCAGTCTACAGAATGATTCTCTCTCTGTACAGATCTAATTTATTAATTAGAATCTGTCCCAAAACAGTTCCCAAAACATTGTGGAAACAGATCAGTTTGCAGATGGTGGTATCATGGTCTGGGGTGGGATTATGTTCTAATTGCTGCACTGAGCTCCATGTTTTTGAAAGTGCCATCACTGTAAGAAACTAGAGATGAAATTTAGGGATCCAGATGTCTTTACTTAGGTGCTGCAAGTGAATATTTAGTTTTCATGGATGATATACTCACACATATAGGGCTGCATTCATCAATGACTTTCTGAAACTCTACAAACAACACTCTAGGAGCTTCAAGATGTTCTTGTTCAAGAATGGAGTTTGCTTCAACAGAACTGATAAACAATGTTAACTTATAACAGGCATGAAGAATTGCTGTATAGTGTGTGTAGGTGTGTGTGTGCTTGCACATGTGCACAGGAGCAAGAGAGAACACATACTATATTATAATTTTTTGTATAAAAAGATTTACAACTATGTATAATACTGTTTCTTGTTGATTTAGATTTGATGTAATTCAGAAATTAAATTTTTGCAACCCAATTTTTTGTTGCTTAAAGAATACAATGTTCTGTTTATAAGCTAAGTTTCATGCTATTCTGATCAGTAGTTCATGAAATATAATCAAAATTAATGATTATGTTTATTTTTGAACATGAGAGTAATTTCAGTATAATTTGAGAAATCTGTTTACTTTCCAAATAAGTATAAAATTAATTGGAGGAGCAAACCAACATGCAAATACAACTGAAAAGGAAAATATCAAAGTTTGTAGAAAAAACAAAACAAGTTTGACATTTCAATCTTACTAAATTTTGTGGATGTAAACATTTTGCAAAAATGACTACAAATTCAATGGGACATGAAAAATGGCTGAAGTTCTTTCATTAGAAATAGATGAGTAGTAGTTGTATGCAAGGCTTCCTATAAGCAATTTAGAATATAAATACTGTATATGAACAACTAGAATATATAAGAAATAATATATATAAAAATTTTTATGCCTGTACATTTTTCCAATCAAAATAAATATGAATACAAATATTATAACTTGATTCCTCAATTTAATGTAATGGGGTTGTGTAAACTGAAGTGCTTCAAGTAAAATGGAGTTGTGTATTTGATGTAGTGTGGTACTGCATCACACACAACTCTCATTGACCTCATCAATGCTGGATTAACAACTTAGATGAAATTAAAAACCTTATAAACTTTTGAATTTATTTACATTACTAACAAAAAGTTGACACTAGAAATTATAATTTATTTTACATCAAAACATTTGTTTCATTTGATAAATAACTCTCCTAAATGTTTTCGTTTTATGTGATTTTTTTACACTTTACTTTAAAAATGCTTGATTTTCTCAAAATATAGCATTGACATCATTCAATTTCTTGTAAAATAATATTAAACATTATTTTTTATAAGTTTGGTTATTTAGAAAACTAATTTTAACTTAAAATTTGCACATTTCCATGTCATTTGGCATTACCCGAATATCTTATTTTGGATTTTCATTATATATTTAAATATATTTACAATTACCTCTAAATTTAAAGTATTAAATTACTTAAAATAAGTAACCAACCTTAAATGAGATTTTGAAATGTGACCATTACAATGATTTTCATCAAATTCTATATCTTCAGCTTCTCCGTAACATTCGTAACGTTCTTCTCCTTCACTTGTGCTTGGACTGTAACTGAAGTAAATGAAATAAGATGTATAAATATGATAATATAGAGTTAAAAAATATCAGTTAAATAAAATTTATTGAATGTATATTGTAATTTACAAATGGTAATAAGTATGACATATATTTAATAACCAAAAAAAAAACAATCTATGCTACTTAAAGTAATTATTTATTTTCATGCAATGACTCTAATAGACAAATTAATTTATAACAACTCAAGCAAAACTATTTTATTACTTGTAATACATAATAAAAATTTTATTGAATTACGAATACACATAAGTACCAATATAATGCTAACACATTTACAGTAGCTATTGATTTAAAGGGAAAAAAACAAAAGTAAATGTTCAGAAAAACACAAAAGTACAACTGAAGTTATTTCTACAGACAAACTGTTTAAGATTCTATGTTTATCTAATTGACTTTTAAAATTTTATTATATTGTTTATGCAATCATATTCTATGTTTAAAATTAAAAAATGTGAAATTAACAAGTTTACAAATTTTAAAAAATTATTTTAAAATTTTAATTATTAATGTTAATATTTAAAACTTATACATGATGTGTGATTTCAACAGGTGCTGTGCTTATGAAAATATAATATATATTAAGTTGTAAAACATAAAATTGCTGATTTCATCCACTTGAAACTTGAATGTGGACAATAAAGTTGTGTTATTTCAAATTTATAGTAGTATTGTGTTCTTCAACTGACTGATTTTTATTATTGTTTATTTTTTCACAGATATAATCATAAAATTTCTTTGAAAAAATTATAAATACATTTTATATGAATTTAAGCTGGAAACAGTATAGCTGAGGCAGGTAAAAAAATTAATTTAACTTTTGATGAAGACTCTTTTAGTGGCTCAAAAAATTTCTTTTGTTAATTCCAAAAAATTTCATTATAGATTCCTGAATCTAAAATTGAACCTTAATTGTGGTTGACCCAAATCTATTTTATCTGAAGATCAATGAAGAGCCATGGCAAAAGCTAACCCACATGCAAGAATTCTTGGTATTGCAGCAGATTTAGGAGTTTATGCTTTAAGTTTCTTGATACCTAGCTGCAATATGACAGGTAAAAAAAACTGGACAAATGGCTAACATACCAATTAACTTAACTGATAATGGGAAAACAAATGCTTGTAGACATGTTTATCACTTAAGACACAAAACAGAGGTCTATTTTTGGATATGATCATCACTTTCCATACAATATCCATTTTTCACCACAATCAAAAGAAATCTGAACAATGGTTGGATGTTGGTAAAACTCCTAAACATGTTCTGAAACCATTGTTGTAATGAAAAGTGATTTTAATAACTATACAGTAGAGTTTACAAAAAACATAACTCAATATATTTTTTTTAAATCCAAGTTAAACAGAAGTAGCATCATATCAAAAATTGATTCTACAGCAATTCACATTGGTTAACAGATACAAATCTATACTTTTGCATGATAATGCTTGACCGCACATGTCACAAATAATCATAGCAAACTTAAGTAAATTGGGCTATCAAATTTGCTACATCTATCATGTTCATTAGATCTTTCTTCAAAATCTGTGAAAAATCAATATTATAGTTTAGTTAAAAAAGACAGATTCAGTTATCCTCAATGTTAAGCTTAGTTACATTCTATTCTCCTTATTACAAAATGAAAGTATTCTGTTCACTTATTTATTTTTGCTAGTTTTAAATATTCTGTAATGTGTTAATTATAGTGATGAACTGAATATTCAGCATTATTTGGGATTCAGGTATATTCAGTCAAAGTAAGTATTTGGTACTCAGTTAAATACTTCCTCAAAGCCAAACTATTTGGCCAAATAATCTCATTTTGAAACTGAGGATATTCCAATTTGAAATGAAAATGTTTGTGTGTTATAAGCATTAAGTAAGCATTGGAAATACATAAATAATCTAATTTTTAACCTCTCCCCAAATGAGTATTATGTAAATGAGTATTATTTAATAATACTCATTTGGGGAGAAAAAGAGAGAGAAAAAGGAAGGAGGAAAAAGGATAAAACACAAAATAGAATGAAAATAACATTTAAAATATCATTATTTATTCCTTTCCAAAACAAATACAACTTTAATAAATGATCTTGAGCAAATATTATTTATTAATAATTACAATAAATTCAATTAATAAATTGTAATGAAACATTAGTGCTTCTGTATTCATGTAAACCACAGTATAATGAATACAGAAGCATTCAGAGGAAGTAAGTGATTATAATAATTGTCATAAATACTTCCAGCTTTGTTGAACACACTCTATGTTAATATTAATAACTCTACTTTTTGTCCTTACATTAATACTATTTAACACATTTGTTTTTACACAAACAAAACAGTTTAGCTGTAGTTTTTTAAAAATTGAATTGATTTTATGTATAACAATATTCTAACTGAAGAAAGAAGTCAAGTTTAAAAATGCATTTTAGTTAATATTTGTAATAATTGTAATTTTTAAATTGTAGTTTTTTGGATAACCAAAGTTTAATAAATGTTTTAAATATTTGGTTGTGGTGTATGATAAGCCTTAATACATTGTTTACAATTGTTTAATATATTTGTTTGTGTAAAAACAAATATATTAAATAGTACAGTATGTTCACTAAATACACTACTTTGCATGGCTGCCAAAAAATGATGGACCTCAATGGCAGCAGTTTAAATCTTTAAAAATTATTATGTAATAATGAGTTTTTTAATTTCTCGTTTATTTTAATTTTAAAAAAATAAAAACATATAAAATCTTTATTATTGAGAAGTTGCTGTCTTCCATCTTATTCTAAGACTTAGAGACTATCTTCTGTTTCAGGCAGTTCCAAATAAATCAGCTGATATTCAGCCAAATATTCATTATTCAGTCAAAAAGCACTATGTAGCCTGTCCCTAGTTAATTACTAATCCATAACACAAATTTATGTATTTCTTATCTTGACATAAATTCATCTAACTTACTAATTCACAGTATAAGATTACGACATGAAGGATGAAGGTAATTCAACAAGAAAAATAAATAAGAAAATATTTGAAATGCTAATTTCAAGAATAGACTCATTCATTTATTCATCTACAATTTTAATTTATTACAATTAATATTTTATTAATACAGAATAAATCAATATTGTTAAACTAAAATTTTGAGTTTCTGTTATCTGGCCTGCTAGCAACAGTTGACTAGGACACCTCATTTCTGCTAATAATAAACTGCCTCTAAAAATAGTTTATGCACTATGACATATACTAAATCTGAAAATTCATTGACTGGAACATCTTTAAATTCATCTTTTACCTTCATCAATGCTTTTCTTAAAACAGGAATACCAATTCAAGTTTCTTCAAGCAACCTAACATTTGTCTATATACAATGTTATAATGTATAATTTTAAAAACTTCTGTAAATTTATGCTCTTTATTTATAGCATTATTAGCTGTGTGGATCCAACATTGCTTAAGCTTTTGAGGAACTGGAGATTTGTAAGGTTGGATTGGAAGAGGGTGATAAAAATAATGGACTTAGTAACTAAAATGTAAATTTATTGATCCGAGTATTTACAATAATGAAACTGCAAAACACACAAAATTGCTCAGGCTTAAGTTAAGAGAGGGTGGAATTTAGAGGTAGTTAGAGGTGGGGACCTCCACATACTTTTTACAGGGTGTCAAAGAATATTCTTGCCAAATTTGGTAGAGATATATTGAATGACAGACCTAATCTACATATATACATATTTTAACTTTATATGTATATATAGATTTGCTAGTATATTTCTTAGTGTGTACATTGGTAATCCTCTCTTATCTACAACTGGATGTACTAGACAAGCAGATTTAAGTCTTATTTACATATATATATAAGACTTAAATCTGCTTGTCTAGTACATCTAGTACAAAGACTTAAATCTATATATATATATATATATANGAAGTAATGCGAAAACGCACGCATGTATATATATATATATTAAGGTTACCGTAAGTCTGTATTTAGTACGGACAGTCCGTACTTTAAAGGCTGTGTCTGTACCGTACTTAGAAAAAAAAAAAACAAAATGTTTGTATTTTCCGACTGATTGCGCAGTTAATAGTTAAATTGTAACCGCAGATTTAAATCTGACAAAAGGAGTTAAATTTTCGATAATTATTATTGTATTTGTTGGCTAGGTGGCAACATTGTATAAACAAATGTGATGGCTCTGATGCTTAGAGAACATGCACACATTCGTTATAATGATTTTTTTTAATTAGATAGTAATTGTTGTCTAATGAGTAAGTGGTAAAATAGTTTCTTATATTTAAAACTAGCTGCAAGGACCCGCTTTGCTGGGTTTTTATTTGTATGTAATATAGGTTTTTTTATATATATAAAAGACTGTTTTTCTAAGTAATCTAGAATCTAGCTGCAAGGACCCGTTTCGCTGGGCAAAAAGTAACGATAGTGAAGATTAAGATAATTACATTATAGCTAATCTTACCCGTTTTCACAGAATGCAAGAATTAGGTCCCCCGTTTCCAGACTAATTAGAGAATTTTTACGTTTAGTCAAACGAACTATTTTCAATGTTTCTGAAACGTTTACAATCGTTCTATAATCGAACCAATATTCAAATTTAATTCGAACAAATTCGAACAAAACATTCGAAATAGAAAGCCACTTTCAACCACTTTCAGCCTCATATCTCCCACACCCTTATAGCTATTGAGACGCAACCACCCCTATGCACGAATGGAGACTTGGGGCTACCACCACATACAAACACCATTCACGTGCGATGTATAGTTTTTGCGGAAAAGTGAAATATAGGGACACACATGTCCATTTATATATATATATATATATAGATAGATATAGATATAGATATAGATATATACAATATGTTGCATTCCAGAAAAATCTAAAGTAACATTCCTAATCTTTCTCAACTAAATATGCATAATACAGAGTGTATCTTAAATAATAACCTATTGCATTATTTAACATCCAAAAATATTTGTTTTCTTACTTTTACAAAAAGATTTAGTAAATAATCTGTAGTTCAAACTGATTGCATTCTCATTCTCTTAAGTTCTTTTGTTCACTTACAGTAACTGACATCACTTTACATTAATGTATTGATAGGACAAAATCACAAAATCATTCTTATTTGGTAAAAATCAAGTGCTGTCCCCAAATAATTGGAAAGAAGAATTTTTTAATCTTTTCTCCAAATTGAAGGTTAAAGATTATCCTCTCCAATATTTGAGGATAGCATTTTAACCTTAAGAAGTTTATGTTGGCATAAAATAATAATTTACACTTTACAACTCATTTCATGCATATGGAAATTACCTTTATATTTATTAAAATTATTTGTAATTACCTCTCTGCTTTTTCTTCAGGTGCAGGAGATCCTTGACTATTATCACTGAATGTAACTACAGCACTATCACAATCTCCTAAAGAACTCAGAGCAATAGGTTTATATTCATCTTGAGACATTTCATGATTATCATTGAAAACTTGTTCAAGAAATATATGAGAATTCTGAAATTACAAAAGCAAAAACTATATCAATTTTAGATAAATAATATATACAAAATGTTAAATTAAAACTTATTTATAAATTATCAAAATGGCAATTAAATTTTATCAAAATTTTAACTGAAAGAAAAATGTTTTTATAAATTAGTTATTCCATTATTTTATTGAACTGTTAATTCATTTCAGATAACAGAAAGACTTTGTAATTATTTATCCAGTTTATTTGGTTTCTTAATTTCTTGTTTGATATTTATTTTATACTATTTCTTAAAATCATTGGCTAAACCAGTGTTCCGCAAGCTTTTTCTATTCGCGGCACATCCATGACTCGACATGTCTCAACACGGCACACCAAATGTTATTCCCCTCAAAAGCGTACAACACCCATGAGAAAATTTATTTTACATTTAATTTCTTAAAATACATAAAAATGCATGGTTGTAATAAAGAATAAACAAACATCATCTTATTTCATAAGTGCTGCATCACTTATGAGATAACACTTGAAATACAAGCATAAGAAGCACAGCAACTGTGATAAAAATATATCAATAAAGCTTGAAATTAATAGAATATGTAAAAGTCACACCTTACACCTTGTGACGTCACACCGGTTGCGGAACACCGGGCTAAACCACAAATTGTAAAATCATAATTTTTAACATTTTGATTATAATTCGTTTTATTCCTTTTTCAAAACAACAATTAATTATTCTTTCAATCCAAAAATCAATTGCAAAATAGAAGCATGAAAATAAATGAATTTCTATGTACGGTAATATAGTATATATACTTTAAATATAACATGTAAAATCCTAATTCATTTTTATCTTGATATTTGAAATTAAATAACATTAAAAAATGTAATCAACAAATTGTTTCATTCAATAAGATTTTTCATTTTGTAAAATTACACTATAAAAATGTATTATGTCAATAAAATCTTGGCTTAAACCCAAATTAAACCATATTAAAAGTTGGAAAGGTATATAAACAAGATATATTGCTAGTAATCTTGGAATAATTGTTTACAATTCAAAATTTGTTTTACAAATTTGTATAAAATACTTTTGTCAACGTATCAATCAGAATCTGTACTAAGAATTTTAGAGAGAGTTAATAAAGAAAGTTTTTTATTTCAAGTGAATTTATTAAAAATAAACTTTTTAAAAATGTATTATATAATTAAATATGTTACATAAAGAAACATAACAAGTATAGTATATCGTAATATACACAGTAAATCCCAATTCAGTATCAAAGAAATTTGGTCAACTGTAGTCGGATTCTTTAAAATTTTTAGATATTTACAAAAAATTCTGAAATAAAATTTCATATCATTATATTTTTCTTATACTTAACTTTAACTTTTATTTATTCCAGCAAGACAGTCAATATTTGACTATGATTTTTCTTATATCTAAATAAAGTTATTCATAAATATAAATTTTTTATGAATAACTTTATTTCAAATCTAAGAAAAATCATAAGAAATTTATTATTCAGAAGTTTATTTACTGACTGAAAGAACAAAAACTAACAATTTATTTCTTGTGATAGGTAAAAACCGCAAAAAATATGGCAAAATGAACTTTTACTATCAAAACAAAATGATTAAATTATAATCTAACAAATACTTGGATAGGTAAGCCTTTAAATTAGTAAATTCCAGTCATTTAACAAATGAACTATAGTTAATTTTACTGCAATATATGAGATATTCATACTATTTTTTTTTTAAAGACATATACAAAAAATTCTCTTTATAATATTTATCCTTTGTCTCCCACTATTTATTTATATCTATTATAAAAGCCATTTTTAAAACTAAATGCACATATTATCAATTTTCACTATAAAATAGCTATTGATATCTTTATTGTTGCTATAGTATTTTAAACAATTCATAGTATGATTAGCCAATTGAATTAAACTTTAGAAAAAAAACAATTCCATTTTATAATTAATTATACATATATAACAATGTTCAATTAGTGTTTACTTTCAAAAGATTATTGCTGACATATTAGAAGTAGCCACAAATAATGTCAAGAGGCTTGCTTAAGTTGTTATAAAAAAAATGGTGAATAAACTTTTAAGAAATTCTATCGGTCGTACAACACTTTATATGTCAGAGGAACAATCCACGAATTTATTCAAAAATAAATATCATCCTTTAACAATTTTATGGTGTGAATAAATACAGTTAAACAAGACACTATTTAGTTTTTTAGATATAAAGTTGATATTAAAGAGCATCTCTACATTAGATACATATCATATTGCTTATGCAGAAATTTTGCTAATGTAATGGCTATCAGAAAACAATAAAAATTAAAAAAATGTTAAATTTCACTTTGTACATATTCGAGTGAAATTAACTCAAAGTGTTTAATTAAATAATTAATACAAAAGAAAAACACTTGTAATTTTATTTAAAAATGTTATATTTTTAAGCTCAATTAATTTAAAATTTCTGGATATTTTTATAATTTACTTTTTATGAATAAAAATAGAAATAGACAATAATCAAAACATGATTTTTATGAATTAACTAGATCTTAAGTAAGAATTCAAGCAATTAGGAAACAGTAATAAATTGGTCTTAGTTAAATATGTTATATGTGAATGTTAAAAATCATGAAACACCAAAGAAAAATATAAACGTGAAAAAAGAAAATGATAATCTAATGTATTTTATTTTGAGAATGTATCAAATTTATGTCATTTAACAGTTTTAAATAAAATTATTGTGCATTCATTTATTTTTTTTAGCCATTACTATTTTAAACAAAATTGTGCAACCATTATTATATAAATGGCAATACAAAAATTTGTTTCCAAGAATTTCTTTCAAATATATATATATATATTACTGAAAATCAATTGAAGAATTCAGGTTTGTTATTGTTTAATATGGAATTTGAATATTCTACTGCATTGGTAAAATCTTACGATTTCTTATATAACAAGATTTTCGTCGAACTATATTTCTGTAATTTTAATTTAGTCATTTATATATGACTAAAGTTTTAAAATAATAAAGAAAAAATCTAATTATAGTTTTATAACTTGTATCTTTTGATTTATTTAATTTTAAAATATGGTAGAAAAAAATTAATTTAGTAAAATAAAAAGTATAAAAAATTTAAAATGTATATTATTGATTAATCTTATAAGAATTATTTTCAAAACAAACAATTCGACTGTTTCGTAGACATATTTGATACTTTTTTTCCCTTCCTTATATTTATAATCTAAAATTATGGAATAATGTTAACGATCAGGATGTTAAATATACATGACAAAAAATTGTTGTTGTTATTGTTTTAAAATCACCATTCAGGAAGTATAAATAGCAAATACTTTTTTATAAACATAAAAACAGTTAATGTATGTTATCAAAGATCATACAAAAAAAATAAAATACAAATGCATTTTTTTTATAACTTTAGTCATAATGGCAATTGGTAAACATAACTAATGTCATTAGAGATTTATACACTAGAATTTCAGAATAAAATGTATGAAGAATTTAAATTTAAAGCCATTAGAAATTTAGAAAAGTAAAAATTTTACTTTGTTGGAGGAACTCATTTTTCTATTTATAAGAAATACTTTAGAATAACAGATGACTTAAAATGGAAACTGTTCTATTTGAAAAAAATGAACACTCCTCAGATGACACATAAGATAGAACACAAACTAACCTATTTAATAATTCCTTAATCTTTCTTGCTACAAAAATACTTTTACCTAACACATATATAGAAGTATTAAATAAATAAAATCTAAAGATATTTCCTCTACAATGATTATTTAGAAAATATTTAAACAGATGTTTGCAATAATTTTTTTTTAAATATTACCGGTTCCTTATACAATATTAATCAATTATGTGAATTTAATTAACATTTTTTAAAGTTTAATCAAGACTACGATTAAGAAAATAAGCTTAGTTATTAATATAAATTTGAAATTTAATATTTTTAAAAATTCCACGCACTTTGTGTCATTTAAACACAAACTACACGCGATTTATTGTTAATGAAATCGATTCCTTTCTTCCGATTGGCTTATCGGTTTCATTCGATGTCAATTACGTGGATAAATACGTCAATTACATATAGTCGAAACTGCGGATCACGGGTCATAACAATGCGCAAATCTTCAAGTGTTTACTTTCCATACCGTATTTCTTTACGCATATTATATATCCTATAGGTAACCATTACGATTTATTGGCGAAGATGAAGAGAAAATACTTCCATTCGTTGTCGTATAAAATAGGAAATAACCAGTGGATTAAGAAATAATGACTCACCTGTCGCAAAACGTAATCCTGTGTCGATCTGTCCGCACCTGAAAGAAAAGAAACAGGAACTGCTTACATCGACCACGTCATAATTTCCGATGGATGGCGCTGGTTGCATAGAAGAGAAAATAAGGCTAGTATGACCTTACCCACCTGCGCTTTGTACTAAACCCTACACCTACTCTTTCACGGCAGGTTTAACCGGAGAAGAAATTCCTTTTTGTCCTAATCGACGTGTCTATACAAATTTCTACATACCTATTAATTAACAATCCAGTCGTTTCGCCATATTTTTTGTACACTAACCAACCCATCGTTACAGTTTTTAATTTCACACGAAATTTTTTTTTAAATAAATTTTATTTATTTTTTATATATATTTATTTACTTAAAATCGAATATCTTAGACAAAAATTAAACTGTTTAACATTATTTTGAAAATCACCATAGATCATTACAGGTTAATTACCTTTTAGTGATCCTTTTCAAGTAGAAAATAGAGAGGTTGCGGCCGACGTTTTCAAGGCGAAAACGTGAACGTCGGACGTTCAGCGCCGCCTTCCTGTAATCCTAGAAGTTTGACAATGACGTTTGGAATCATGCTCGACGTTCCAAACGCCATTGTCAAACTTCTAGACTCACAGGAAGGCGCTGAACGTCCGAACCTCTCTAATAATAAGAATTTATCACGAAATATCTAATTCTACAATAAATTAAAAGTAATTAAGTGATTCTAAATCGTCTAATTATCAATTAAAAGAATAATTTCTTAATAATTAAAAAGAATTTCATAATGTAATGACAGCGCGCAAATACACGATCCACTTACTTTTCGGATGAATTGTTGTATTCATCAACATGTAAATGATAGATATATTTATAAATCTATATTTAATACTTATGTTATTGTATTTATAGATAACGATGCATTACCTACTTTTTTCAAATAAGTTTCGGCCCGATGAACAAACGAATTATTTTTGGTGCTGACTCACGTATTAATGAATTATTAATATTTCGATAATTATAATCGGTATTTATAAATTCCTAATCATTTTTATTAGTCAATAATTTATTTTAAAATGTATTTGTAAGAATCGAAAATTGTTCTATATTAATTAAAAGAGAGTAAATTTTATTATTAGTATTATTATTTCTCGTAGACACGGTAGTCGAGTAAAGTCCTTGAACAGCCCTTTGTGTGAATTAGTGTCTCAGAGGGAAAGTGGAATTTAAGAGAATTTACCCTCAAAGGTTTATTGGAGAGAAAAAAGAAATTCGTATGTGAAACTATAGAGAACTTTTTTAAACTGAATGTTGATTTTGTTTTGCCCTTAGCATCTAAAAGGGTCGCGAAAGGTGAGAGAATAAAAAGCACAAACATTAAACTAGTCCATCGAGAGCAATAAAATTTCCTTTAAAAATGAATGGCCTTTATTCAACAGGCAATTATGGATTCTCGGATCAACGATTTTGATTTTGTATACGTTTAATATCGATGGATTTAATAATTTCAAACACTTATCAGTTCTATATTGATTCACAAATCAATGTAAAAATAAATCGTTAACTCTATGAAAGCATTACGGTATGATATTACAATTTACTATATATATTTTAATAGGAAATTATTGCGAAAACTTCAATGCCGAACTGATAATTTTAATAATTATCTTTAAAGTAACATTTCACAAATATTGCAAAATATACAATCATCCTATATCGATATAACAAGGCCAACAAGAAGAGAGAGGAGCTGCGGAATCTGGAGACAGTGGCGCGTTATAGATTCGTGGGGCCCCAGGCAAATTTGAATTAGTAGGGCCCCATGTACGATGTTGACTTCAAACAATTTTTTCGGAGAATTTTGGGGAAATCCTTCGGTATCCTCATTCGTTTTTACGTCGCCTCTGCGCTGTGCCAGTGAACCCTAGAGTCCCCAGATATGTCCCAATTTTAAATTTCAATACTCTTAGTACAGTAATGAGTTTATAAAAGATCGATTTGTGGCGAAGGCCCCAGGCAATTGTCCTGTTTGCCTATAGGATAACGCGCCAGTGTCCGGAAAAAGGCTCCATTGTAGTTCTTATCCCTACGAACCCTTATATAAAATCCGTAAGACTGCTTTTTATTAATAAACATTCTACTTATTTCATTTATTCCAAAACAAGAACAAAATAGCAAAAGATGCCCGCTCTACCCTCGGGCCCCACACGGTTCTATTTATAACTGAAGACGGATTAAGCTACACACAGACATCATTAAAATAAATATAACGTTTAATTTAACAATAACGACTAGTAATTAAACCTTTCATTTGTATTCATTTGCCAAAGGATATAAATCAGCGAGTGGCCTAAAATATTCCTATTTTTGCGGGATAAACTGGTGTCTATATCAGTCTTCATTACTATTATTATTATTATTTAGAAACACTAATTTATTTTTCGTTATTTTCGATATGTAAAAGATAGAATTAGTCCATGTAAATGTTGAAATAGAATAAGTGATTGTCGTTGGTTCTGTGTTGTCTATTGTTCTAACAACTTAAAAGGCTTACTAATAAGGAATGTCATGACCCCGAATTACAAACCCGCTTGTTTGGCAATAGCTTTTCTTTCGACGTTGTTACCGGTACCCACACATAATGGGTGTTGATAACAACGGTTAAAAGCTTCAAGAAAGTGATTTTCTAGGTCACAAATAAATATTCACCTACACCGATATTTGCTTGAATAAATAAATGTGAACGACATAACGAGATCGTTCACCTTTTTTAATATAAAATATTTTCTATTATTATTCGAAATAAATGAATAAATCTCTACATTATAATATATTAAAAATTCACCAGGATTTACGTAATATAAAAATCACTTATCCCATAAATTATTCGTTTGATAATATTTAAAAATAAAATTATCGTATTTTACAACGATAAACCCTTCGGAAAAAGCAATTATAAAATTCTAAATAACAATAATTAAGCATAAGGATTTAAGGATAATTTTTCGAGTAGTCTATATCATTTTTTTTTAATGATTTTCTTTTCGTTCTTATATTACTATATATTAAGTAATGGGCACTAAGTATTTACTCTATTGGCACTCTATGGCACTAAGTACCCATTACTTCATATATCATTTTTATTATCGAATTTTATTTTCGAGTAGTTCTTGCAAAATTTTCAAGTGCTATCAGAATGCTAACAGTAATTTTCGGCCTGAGCAGTCAAAGAGAACGTTACCTGTTCCTTATTGTGTATGAACTTCCTGGTATTGAAGAGAACAGGTCTGTCCGACTACTAACTGGAACCGATAACTTACAGACATCTTTCCCAAAATTAGTCACATTTATCCTTTTATTTTTCTTTGTTTTTAAGTAAATTGTTTCATTTATTTAATTTTATCTCAGCTGTAGAATTGTAAAACTTACACACTCCTACATTAATGACTACAGTCGACCCCCCTATAACACTGTTGATTATCCCGTTNATCAATGATATTGTCTTATTGTTTTTAATAGGAATATTAAAACAATTCTTGATAATAAGTCATAAAAGCTTACAAAAAGGTTAGCTAATATGTTATAATTTCGAAATTAATTAATAAGGATAGTTTTATCTGTAACAAAACCAACAGATTAAGTTTTATAATCGAGTTAATAAACCGTAACGACGTTTAGGTTCCAATTTACATTGTTATGTAAATATATGAAAGGCTGAGCGCAACACCGGTCTAACCCTGTTTTTTTTTCCCATCTTAGTTGAGATATTGTTCTGTAAAAGTGCCGTACGCTAGCTTTTCATATATATAAATACGGCGAAACCTGTATAAACGGACATCTCCACTTAACGAACGTTTTTACAATCCCCAAAACCTTCAAGTAATAGGATATTCATTATATTTATCCCTAAATAGCGGACAAACTTCTCTGTTCCGATGGTGTCCGTTATTCGGGGGTTATACTATATATATATAGTATCCTAGTGATCTTTATTTAGAGACGATATATTTAATACAAGAACGTATGGCATTGTTAATTCGATTTCGACATAAGAGAGGATTAGACCACCATTGGGTTCAGCCTTTCGTATATTTGTATAACGAGTGACTAAATATTAGTTATATACTGTACCTAAAATGGGAATCTTAATAAATACATCCTACATCCGTTCAAAGGAAAAAATTTTAATTCCAAACCCGGTTTGAATCCGAGTGGGATCAAAACCTACGTCTTTGTCGGAATGAGAAAATATTCCTCTTCTCCGTTATTGGAATTCAATAATAATTAAACCAGCTTTGTTTTTAAAGGAATGAGAGAAAAATATAGTTTACCAACAATCGATATTATAGTCAATTAATTTGAATTGGATGCATTAAAGTTGTAAAATATATTTTTACTCGTTATAATCCTACGAATGTAACGGTAATTTTTATAGGTTTAGGTAGATTAATTTTGGCTTTTCTCCAAATGATTATAGATGAAGTACTGTACATTCGGGCGATTTGGATGAATACACTTCTTAAACTATAGGCATTTATAAATTAAACATTGTCCTTGACATTAAAATCTAGGAATCTATTAGTTACAAAGAACGATAATTAATAGATGGCTTACCTCCGAATTGAGTGACAGTAGCTACACCTCTGCAGAAATCGTTAAAAGTGATGACTCCTTGACCCTTTGGATCTAAACATTCTAACAGCTGTACCATTTCCTGTTGAGAGTAAATAAATATTTTCATTAAACTGGAATTAAATTAATGGAAATTAAAGTAGGAAAAAAAAAGAAATGGTGCGCTTGGAGTATTGTATTGGATTGCTGCCAAACAGCGTGGCTTTTGTTAAATCATTTATTGATGAAAGTAATCACGGATGGAATTAACTTACATGATATGGTAGAAGAGCATCACCTTGACCTTCTAAATTCAGAATTTCCTACTAATCAATTTTTCCACTATTTTAAAGCCGATTAACAAAGTAGATTTATTATCTTCACGATGCCTATCCTAACTTATCGCAATGATTTTGTAATAGGCCCCATCGTCGCTCTATTAATTAAATTTATATTTTGTATAATTGCTTACTGACGTAAAGTCTCTCGTAATTTTTTACAGACTCAATTAATTATCAATAAAACTGAAAGATTTCGTGAGGAAATAGTTCTTAAACACCGCTGTATTTCGTAAGTAGGCTATATTAAATTTGGATGTAACAGATGAACACAGTAACAATACACGGATAACCCGAATTATATAGGCTATAATTTATTAAATATTTCCATTTTTTATGCAAAGTCGATTGAAAAGTCACACGTCTCGTCTAAGAGAATCATCCAATGGAAAAAAAGTAATTAATGACATAAAGCATCCAGACGTTACTTTCAATTAGTAGATCGACTTTATCCGCCTCATAAAATCCATTTTTGATGGCGAAAATAAAGAAGTAAGCTTTAAGGAGAGACGAGGAGAGAGAGAGTTTAATACACAGTAGACCCCCCTATAACACTGTTAATAATTCCGTTTTATATGAATTCCATGTTGTACGAGTCGCTTAGATTTTACAAATACGTGTGCCGGGCTGTGAATGGCTCACGTATTTGTAAAATCTAAGTGACTCGTACAACATGGAATTAATATAAAACGGAATTATCAACAGTGTTATAGGGGGAGGTCTACTGTATTAAGATTTAAAATTAACGTACAGACAACTTTTGATGATGAAATTTGAATTAAATTCTAAACGTAAAACATATAGTTTTTACATAATTTTTAGGATATTTGTTATGTAAATTGAGTCATAATTTTGATTTTTTTTAAATAGAAAAAAATACTGAAAGTATTTGTTTTAAAAATGTTTCTTAATTTAATAAATTTTTTTATGAAGATTATGAAAATATGTGTTAAAAAATTACGCAAAGACACATTAAAAGATAATGAAATTACCCAGAAGAATAATATCTTTTAGGCATTCTATATTTTTTAATTATTTTTTTAAATTTATTTTGAATATTAACGATGTGCAATAATTAATTTAATCACAATTTAATTAAAAAGATGAAAAAAATATATATAACTAGATTAATTTTCTTTTTTGTCAATATAATTTTAACTAACTGCTTCGGATTTCAAAGGATATGTCATTGCTTATGTATACACATTGATTAAATTGTTACAAAGAATATACTGTCGTAAATTTCAATTATTAATCGATTAAAAACGTAATAAATGGTTATACATTTAATTAATTGATTAATTTCGCTTGCTCTTTTTGTTTATATTTAACCTTTTTGAAAGTTTTTTTCTGCTTTTTTAATATGATATTTAATCTTTTTACCTTTTTTGATGCAATCCCATGCTTAAAAACTATTATAAAACTATAGAGAGTTTGATATNAAATACGGGAAAAAAATCGATTCTTTATCACTAAAAATATATATATATAAATTTATTCTATTATATTCTTGGGTATTGTTATATTTATCGAACATTACGAGCATACTCGAGAGACGTTGTTACCATTGAGAAAATTCTACGTCCATATTGATTTATATTGTAAGAATAGGGAGGAATACTGAGAACTGTTGTCTCGCCATAGGTATAAACCATTAAGTCATCGCTACACTAACGTATATATTCTAGTCAAGTAATTTACGTCATCTGTACTGTACTTGTCTACGTCACTGAAGTGTTTCTCGGTAGGGGCGTTAACACTTTTATTTTAATTTCAGATTTAGAAATCGTTTATGACAACTAAGAGATAGAAAATATAAATATTATAACTACATATATAATATGCTCCTTGGTGTTACTCCTCTCGTCTTCTTATCTTTGCTACGTCCACCACAATGTTAAAGGAAGAACACTACGAAGTCCTCGAGGCAACTCCTCATTGTAACAGACAATCGTCCATTACTACAGTACATAACATTCTTGTTTCTCACACTGTACCAGACATATAAGGTAGATATAAACCCTGATAAATGTACACTTAGCCAGGTATAGTCAAAGGAAATATGTACAGTACAGTACACCTTAAAGTATTCTTAATGTCTTTGTTAACGTTATTTTGGTATTACTTATGGATGATGTGTTCGAGGAAGTGACATTTATATTTTTGTATTATTTTACGTTAAACACGTGAATAATGCCATCGAAATTTTCCTTTATTTTTTAAAAAAATAAATACTCATCGTTGATAATACACGACTTTATTTAAACAACAACACAGCATTTATTATACCAAAATACACTATATTATTGAAAAAATATTTCATTTGTTGTAAACAATAAGTAATGTTAAGAGTGGCAGTTACACGTCATTCTTTTGTTACCGCATAATATAACTTAAAAAAGCAATAGAAAATTATGATATATAATTTATTGTCATATTTTTCTGTTCTTATTCTTTCAATCATCGATTCGAAACAATTGAAATAGGTTGATTCGAAAGAACACAGAGGAAACGTTTGAACAATAAATACTAAAAATTAAGAAAGATAAACGAAAAAAAGAATTATTTATTCACACAAATTACAGATTAAGAAAACAGAGAGAAGGTCAAAATAATCACAAATGTACAAAAAAGGTATCGTCATTGGGCGCGGATGGGATTACTGCGTGCCCGATATTCAAATTTTCCGGTTATTTGAGCGAGGTATTTACCTGGGAATCGTCAACTGATAAGGGCATTAAAATGTTCGTAGGCCAACCGAAACGATGCGGAATTGTTTATATTTCGAGAAATTTCAACAATTTCTATTAAATTTTCCCTTTGTAAACTTTTCCAATACGTTTTTTTAAGACTGGCGCAAAGAGAATCTCGACTTTTATGCCCATATTTAAGATAATAATATGTTTATATTTAAAACACCTTAAGTTTAAATTACGTAACCAATTTACACACAAGAAAAAACAAGGTATAACATAAGTAACTGTAATAAATCAGTGCAATAAACTTAACAGTAGCCCGAAGTTCAATAGCCTTACGACCTTTCCAAGTAAAAGGCAATTTACATAACGTTAATCAATCATCTTTTACTATCTCAATTCACTTTGTGCCATGTTAGAAACTGCGTAGACTAATTCTTTAACCGTATAATAAAGTAATAAAAGCATAAATCACAACTTAAAACAATCGATATCTATTACAAATGGGAGTGACTTAAGAAGCTCCAAACGTTATGAATATTAAATTTTAGGTGTTTTCCTTTAATTTAAATATTTAATAAATTTATTAATTTTCAGAATAATAAAGAGAGAAAGTAATGGAAATATCGACAGGGTTCTTTCCTGTTTCTTCTATGCTATAAGAACAATCGATAACCTATATTTCCTGTCAAGATACAGAACTTATAAAAGTAGATTCAAGCGCTTTCCCAACCGACGGATATTTATTCCATTATCAATGGCAGATACATAATAGGAGTTTCGCAGGAAGTGCTCTAGGCAGAATTAATCGTGGGAAAAGGAAGTGGAATAAAAAAAAAAGCACCTGGTCGACAGAAAGAAATTTCCAACTTAGCGACAAACTGTAAAACGTCTACTCTCCGACCGAACATCTGTTCAAATTTACTTACCCTGTTTAACTAAGTCTACAGTAAATATTCCCTACCTGTACAATTGTATCGGTCTACGCTTTTATATTCACTTGAATTATTTCTATCCGATTCCCCCGCTTTTATTTTTCGTCAAATTTAATAAATAGATAATCGTTTTCCATTATTTAAGCTACTTCCATTTGTACGAACGACAAAAGTAGAAGGAGAAGCGAAAATATTTACTAATTGGTAGCCATGTTTGTGGTCTACATAAGGAAATGGTTCTTATCCTCCTGTCTTAGGTACAATACCTGTGTATTGGCCCATTTTAACCGTGTTGAAGGGTGAAAGCGACCGAGTTAAACTCGGATTATACAAATATTTTAAATTAAAAACCGTATTTTGATATAATATACACGAGCAATGTATACGTAGTTAAATGATTTATTAATAATATCTGTGCTAAAAATATAAACTATTGACAAGTCCCTTTATTTTAGCTATATAATTTATGTAGCCTACTTCTCACGTAACACCAGTTACTATAATCGTAATCGATATCATCGTCAATACAAGCAATATACTACGTTATGTTTAGAGAAACCTCCTACATCTCGTTCTACATATTCCATGGCCTTTATTTTTTTTTAAAAAAAGACCCTAAAATCTCTTTAATAATTCGTTTCCCGACCGGAAGTGTCTGGTAACAAATCGTGTGAAAGTGTACTCCACTTAACCCATTTCGGGAAAAGTTACGTGTGTGTGTGGACATCAGAAACGAAAGTACTATATCGATGTTTTCTGTCAAGTGTGACGTCAAAATCGATTTTTATCGAATCGATTTTTTATACTTTATCAACGTAATACTTCTATCAACCTGACCGTGAATAGATTTGAGGGAAACACGGACGATCGGAATAGAGAAAACGGACACGGAAACCTGTTTGCGCGACCAACCAACCAACCCACCCGTAGCTCCAATTATCTAGTAACCTGGAGAGTATAAAAGGATGTTACTGACATTCTGCTTGACCGATTACAATATAATACATTCCATATTTATCCTTGGTTATTCACTACTTAGAATTTTATCGTAAAATATAAAAATATATATATATATATATTCTAAAAAGTAATGACCTTCTTCTTCTTCTTCTGTTTACATAACAATCTTTTAATATTATCTTTTAAGAAAGTAAATATCATTCTAAATATATTAAAATATTCGAAATATATTTTAAAACTATATAGTAAATGCTAACTCGAAAATAGGAAGAAACGGGTCAAGGGTATTCCAGTTTAAGTTCTCATCAGAACGAATCTTTATTTGTCTTTTTTGGCTATTAAAATGGCGATTTATCTTTCTTAGGAAATAATTACAATCGCCTAAAAGTTTATCCATGCAAGTCGGGTTAAATATTCCTTCGATAACAACCGATTTAACCCCCATCGAAAATTAAAAATAAAATCATTTTCCATAGTTATTTTGACGTCTTTATAAGAAAAATTCCAATCCCCTACGATAATTCCAAGAAGGTAATTATCATGTAAACAAAACAAAAGCTTATAGTTTCATTCTAAGAATATTATAATTACATATACCAGTCGACCCCCCTATAACACCATTGATAATTCCGTTTTATATGAATTCCATGTTGTACGAGTCACTTAGATTTTACAAATACGTGTGCCTGGCTGTGAACGCCTCAGGTATTTGTAAAATCTAAGTGACTCGTACAACATGGAATTCATATAAAACAGAATTATCAATGGTGTTATAGGGGGGTCGACTTGTATAAACAATGGTAAAAACAACTGGAATGTTAAAGAGCATTTGCGAAGTATTACCCTATTAAATATTAAATAAATTCAATTGTTGTGAGCAGTTTTATGAAACACGCGCTTTTAGTATGACCTCACACTTATTTATATGACGTTTTTTAAATTTTAAATTTAATTTTTTTAATCGATAACTTGTGTGTCATTTTAAGTAAATACAATGTTTAAATACAATTGTAAAGGTATTGTCTGGTGCAAAAAAGATCTCTAATCCTTTAATTGTGTTACTACAATTACTTTAGGGATTAAACTTTAATGATGTGTATTAACAAGTTGCTCTATTATTACGACTTCCAAATAAAAAAATAAAAAAAATGTAGGACAAAAGCCATCTCTAAGATGGTTTATAAGATACGCTCCGTGTTGCATTTATATTCTATTGTTTCGAGTGGCCCAAACATTACAAAACTTATAACAATTAACGAAACGACAATGCTTCCCGTCTTAATAAGTAATTCGATGTAAGAAAAGTTGGCATACGAGGAATGTGATCGGTGTGGTAACCAATAAAATGACTCAGCGCACGTGCGTTTTTGTTGGGTGTCAAAAGTTGACGTATCGCGTGACGTTTTACGTTCGATATTCGAACCTATTGTAAATTTTCCGATATAAAAAAAGAAGATATTTTACCTCTTCTCTTCCGCCGAAATACTTTTTTCCTAATTCCTTCAATTGATCAATTGATAAATAACCGCATTTCATTTCGTCGCATAAATCGAACACTTCTCTGAGTTGTTTCATCGCGTCTTGTTCGGAGGCCATTAGATCTCATCCTGATCCTTCCCTGTCCACTACGTACATGATAACAACACGAGACGGAATGAGTGTCGAGTCCACGTTACAGCTTACGTCTCTGACATCACACAACAGAAACCGCTCCGACTCCGTCGTTATGACAACTAACTGTTACCTGCCGTTCGACCGGATGCGCCAGGTGGCGCTGGTTCTCCCCCCTACGCGGAAGAATATCCCTTTAAAATGTAGTACTACGTTAACTATATTAAAAACTAATTTTTAAGTATAAAATAACACTTAAATCCGTCTTGTATTTAAAATTTCGTATCTCAGACGAGTGGTGTCGATTAAGAACTTTATTTGTAAAAGTTTTTATTTATTTATTTATTTTTTCATAAGTAGCATAATCTTCGACGTCATTTCCGTTTTAGCTTTAAATAGAGTATTACGTAAACAATACTACAAATTATTTTGTTTGGAAGACGAAGTGTTAATGACATTTCTTTCTTATCTCGGTTACACACGTGGTCACTTTCAATACAAAATGCCACATTTCTTATTGATATTTTCTTTGTTTTCGCAGTTTCTACGCTAATTTTAATAAATAAAAAGTTAATGGAAATTATAAGACTTTCAACACGAAAGACGTGTATCGATCGGGTTGTTTATATCTTAATCAATAAAAATAAAAAGCGTAGGATATCGATTAAGAAATAAGACAAAAATCGTTCAAGTTTAACGAATTGAAGAAGAATATTCATAGAAATATATTTAAAATTGTAAGGCTAACGAATAACTAAATCGGATATTCCGTAAAAACTCTATACAAATATAAGGGGCGGTGTATTAATTACACTTAGGCTATAGTTTTTGTGCCACTTTTTACCCCCTTCCTTCCTATTGTTGACAATTATTACTCTCTCCTCTATTTACAGTCCTCGTGACTTAAAAGTTCTGCAAATATTTTCTAACAGAGCAAATTCGTATGCCACCAACACCACTAAAGTTTGTGTAGACAATGCTCCAATCCCCTTTTCTCAATCGTATACAAAGACGTACTGTATAGTAAAATAAATTGTTTAATTTAATAGTTGATTAGAGTTTAAATACATATTATAGTATACAACACTAGAGAGAGAGGGGGAAGAGTACGAACAGGAAAGAAGAGACGAAGCAAAGCTATTTTTACATGTTCTACTTATAGTTATGTGTACCAGAAACAAGAAAAAATGGATCACAGATATATTTTGTATAAAATATATAAACGAAATTTCTAAATTTTACAAAATAAATACATCAAAACTAAGTGTTTAATTTACATGACTGATCTACTAACAATTGAATATAAAAAATTACTATTTGGATACAAGCCAACGAAATCATTTATTTAAAAAAAAACCCTCATAATTTATATATAATTGTGTCGACAATATTATTTTTAAGTATCTGAAGAGATAAAATAAATAAAGAAATATTTATAAAAACAAAAATCAAATTGAATGTAACTGTATAATTATAAAGGTGATAAGAATAAATAAACATATAATATATAAATTTATTAGTTTCAATATAGGCAAAGGCCCTATTAACTCCTACTTTGTGCTCACAGCAGGGGCATGCCAAGGTCCTACCTTGGCATGCCCCTGCTCTGAACACAAAGTTAAATACAATATTGCAATTTGTAAATAATTTATTTATCAGTGTTAAATTTGTTATAGAAATTCTGTTTGGAATTTTGATACACGTGTAAATATTATTCATATTATACATGTACTGTACATCTACTATTATAATTAGAAATGTATAAACTAATTTTTGAAGCTTTGTATGTAAATTGTACACTATTGTTCGTGTATATGTATCAAACTTTACTATAACCATTAGATTATACTCGTCGATGTGTTCGGCATATAAATTTGTACAAGAAATGACGTATTTTTAACGCAGTATTCATTAATTAAAATAGATTAATTTAAAATTGATATAAAGTATCTATTATAATTGTCTCTAAAATAATATATCTGCCTCATACATGCAAGAAAGTACAATAGCTTTCGAGGCACATTATACGTGTCACAAAAACACCTTATTTTGATAGATGGGTAAAAGGGAGAACTAACTCTATTCATCTATTGAGTTCATGTACTCATTCGCTTGGAAAATTAATATATTATCCAATTTAAATTCTTACTTTCCCGACTGTTATATATAACAGAGGAAAAGTATAGCGATCGGTACACAAAGAAGGCCTTTCTCCACGTTTGGTCAGGCCCACCGCTTTCATTACGGGCCTGGCCAAACATAGAAAAAGGCCCTCCCTAAAGTTGCTCACCCAGATTCGATCCCTTATCCTCCAGAGCTGTTTCTTTGGTTTTGAGAATTAATTGTTTCTAAAAACATTAAAAATAGTTAATTAATCTTTTAATATGTCAAGTATTTCAAAAATTCCTCTACGTTTTGGGCCATTGGATATATATTTTGTTACTGTTTATTTATTAAAAATATAGGCCTTACACTATTTTAAATCAGAAAAATAAAAAGCAGAACGTGCATACAAATAAACCAGTTATGCATTATTGACTATAAATACTAAGAAACTTCATTTATTTTATGTTAATTGTTTTATGTAAATTCAATATATTTAAAAAAAAAAACAATTCTAATGATTCATTTTCGTGTGTTAAGAACAGTAAATTAACTGAAATCTCACATTTAAACTTGCACAATAACTCTGTATTATATTACTTTGTGATGTAAAACAGTAAAAAATATATGTCAAAATAATGATGATATTATTAAAATTCTAATTTTTAAACAGAATAATAAAATAATTTATAATTACACGAGATTCGACCAATGTAATTATAATAAATAAATCAATACACATAGAATCTATACACACTTTTATAACTATTTTTTGATTTTCCTTATTTATTTATAATAATTTTCATAGAAATGTAAAATGTTTCAACTTTTCCTGGAGTTGTTGCAACAAATAAAAGAAAGTGTCGGTGTGTTTTGACAATAATATAAGACGATTGAGTATTATATTATTGGAAATTTTTGGGAAATATTTTCTTATAAACGATTAATTTGGGGGTCCATGTTTGTAGGGTACCCAGGCAATTGCACTTTTTGCCAATAGAGTAAACAGTGTTTGTTCGAGAATGAGTTATCGCGGATCTAAATGATCAATGTAAATTCTCCATTATCTAGATAAAATTTATAAATTTACATCTGTTTGAAGGTAATCTGTAAGGCTTATCTTTTGTTTTGTAAACTAAAAATGTCAAATAAGCGATTAGTTTAGAGCATATTATATAAAGAAGCGTAAGAATCGGTAATGAAATAAAGTGTAAGCTTACTCTATTGAATTAAATATTAGAATCGAACGTGGTTAATATATTCCGAGAAAATTGTACCACTCTATTACGAATTTCATTATATTAACTTATTATTAAATATTTATAACAAGACTTAAAACTTAAATAAATAAAACATAAATCTATTTCCATAAGTGTAGATTTTCTATTTTACAGTACAATTACTTCCATTGTTTTTGTTCGAATCATTAGCGAGGTTACGGCCGAAGTTTTCATCTCTCAAACGTGAACGTCGAACGTCGAGCGCCGCTTAGTAAGCGGCGCTCGACGTTCGACGTTCACGTTTTACAGATGAAAACTTCGGCCGCAACCTCGCTAACTGGATTTTTACTTTTCTAGCTGTTATATAGGTATATAACAGACGGAAAGTATACAAAATGACCCCCAAGATTTCTACGATTTTGTTCACCCTCTTAAAAGCTTAATAACTCCCGTGCCTTTTGTCGAAAATTTCTGAAATTTCGCAGGGTGGCTCGTGTATTAATGGGTCGAATACTATTAAATTTTGGTGGTTAAAGGTCGAGGAGATAGAGAGATAAAGGGGGTCATTTCTCGTATGCCTTAGCTAATGAAATTCTGATTTGGGTAAATATAAAAATCTGGTGAGCGTACGAAAATACATTTATCTTCCGTAAGTGCTCAGTTTTAATCTCGTCAAAATACGATACAATCGAATGAAATTCGGCATAAGGTAGTCGAAAAACTTGAATGGTTCCTTACCGGGTTTCGCTTCCGGTATCGCCATCTATCGATTAAAATTTAAATCTCGATAAAGGCATAAACAAAAGAAAAAAGTAAAAATCGACGTATTAATAATTAATATTTAGAAATCTATTATTATTAATTCGTATAAATAAAATATTAACGGCAAAATTTAGGACAGACGTTCGTTGACCTTATCTAGGTGTTTGTTAAACGACAAATATGCTCTATATTTCGAGTGACGTCGATTCGACTAGTCGTAACGTTTTATTTACTGCTCCGTAATATCTTATTTACCTTACATTGTAGGCTACTTGGCCGTAAAAATAAAAAAGAAAATTTATAATAAATAAAAATATAAAATTTTTAAAATAAAATGTGATAATAGATGGCGCCACCAAAATTTTACATGTTGCCGGGAAAGTCGAGCAACTCGTTGCTGGTTTATTTTAATTCGAATTATCATGGCGATGGAACGATTACACTCGACGTTATCGTTCGAAATCTTGATGAAATTTAAAATGAACAATTCCGAATTCTCAGTCTAAACGTAGTTGATAATGCATATCAATATTAAAATATAGTCGACCCCCTATAACACTGTTGATTATTCCGTTTTATATGAATTCCATTTTGTACGAGTCACTTAGATTTTACAAATACGTGTGCCGGGTTGTGAACGGCTTACGTATTTGTAAAATCTAAGTGACTCGTACAAAATGGAATTCATATAAAACGGAATAATCAACAGTGTTATAAGGGGATCGACTGTAATAAAGTAAATTAGAACAACGTTTATTTACCGTGTTATCTTTGTTTACAATGTTAGACATTTACAAGAAAATAAGCACAAGGTAAACTACTAAACATTTAATTAAAACTAAGAATTTCATAAATCTTATCTCAAGTTATTTTCTTTTTATTCAGTATAATAATAAAGTATAAAAACATATTACAAAATACATCCTTACGATTCTAGTACAGTGGTACCTCGGTATACGTCTGCTTTAGAATACGTCCTGTTTGGACGAAACAAATTTTGTTCGGTATACGACTTTTGTTCGGTATACGACTTAAATCAATTTCTAACCAGAGATCGAAGACATTAGATCATGTGAGAAATTGCTTTCGCTTTGGATAACTGAAAAACAGTGTGCTGGCGACAGCGTATAAGAAGCAATTAATTGAGAAAAAGATTAAAAAATGCATGCTGATCTCGTGAAAAATCAAGCAGGAACTAGCCAGGAAAGCGAGGTGTTTAAAGTCAGCCATTTTTTTTTTACATGAGAAGGGATTAATCATTTTTACATTACTTCTTACGGGAAATGTTGGTTTGGTGTACGTCCTATTCGGTATAAGTCCAAACATCAAGAACGGATTAAGGTCGTATACCGAGGTTCCACTGTATTTCGCAATAGAAGGTATTTCTTTGAAAACGATCGTTCTGTAGATGAGACTGATGCCGGCACAGTTTTATTTTCAATAATTATCAATATGATAATGCAAATACACCGTGTTGTCTAGTGCGTTTTTAAGAAGCGATGCTCCTTTGCTAACTTCTTACTCGGAAGACTGCAATATTGTTTATACGTATTTGTAATTCGACAATATCACGACGATGACATCAACTGTCTCCAAGTGTTTCCAAACTGTCTGCTTTGTTACTCCTTTCTGATGATCATCGTAATGTAGGTCAAAATTTTCATTACGTACGGGAAACGAGGGCCTATGTCGTAGTCATTTCTGGAATTTCAATGGGTAGGAAAAAGTCTTTTTAGCCTGGAAACTTTATATCATTAGGGCCTTTAGTGATTCCTATGGGACCCTAACGATGTTAAGTTGCTCATTGTTATGGAAACAAGTAGTCGTAAATTTGTGGATAAGCGAGAAATTACAGTCTATCTCGTTATTACAGCAGGTGATGACTGTAAATATTTTGGTAAGAATTTCTAATGTCCAAATCTAGAAAGTGTATTATTGATAAGAGTTGTAGACTATCAGAATATCAGTGTTCGAGCCGTCAGCTGCTTTGACGAGGAGGCTTTAGAATTTTGAAGATTAAGATGAATTCATTTCGTACTTTTATGAATACGGATTTTAGCCGAACGGCGAGATCGTTGATTTTAACTAGACTAAATAAAACCACAGACGTGGAGAAAAACCCGGAAAACTCCACGTAGCCAACCCGTCCGAGCGAGGAAGAAACCCACGACCGAACTCCCCATTGTTCGGGGAACGAAACCACTTGGCTACTGATGGGCCCATACGTATCATACAATTGAAACGCGCGCCATCTGCCAGCCGCGAATATAAACAGCTACTGCGAGTATCTAAAAATGGCGCCGACGAGGATTGATTTGTTATACTGTAATAATTAAATTTTTAAAGTTTGCTTACAGATAGCCAAACGATGGCCTTAAACTTTACTTATAGTTTTATCACAAATAAAAAAAAAAAACGCCACAAAAGCGAAGAATTTGGGTAAGAAAAATATTTCCAAGTTAGGAATATCGAATACTTTACGCAAGTAAGTAGATCTATTTGGCATTAATATTTAATTCGGATTGTAATACAGCGAATAAATGAAATATATTTTATCCAACCGGAGGTTTCTTCCAATGCCTATCGAAATATTCATTAAGTTATTGAGATTAATCGAGCCCGATGTCGAACGTACCACGCTTTTTGGCCACGTTGACACTTCAAACGCTCTAGTACCACTATACTGTTTCTAAAACGCCTTCCTATTTTTTTAATTTGTACCGTTCCCGCTTTCCGCCACGGCAAAAGTGATGCCATTTTACCATTCAGTCGTCTCGTTGCCACGTGTGAATGAGTTTTTTTGGCAGAAATTGCAGACAATATGGCAGAATGCGCAGACGTTAAAAATTTTCTGTTGGTCCTTTGCGCGCGTTAAACTTCACAAATTTCTTCGTTTATTTCGAATTAATGAATAAATTGACACAGATAACAGACTTCATCACGTGTTCTGTAGAATTCTTTGCCATATTATGCTAGGGTATATTATGCTTTCGATGGAAAGTTTAATGTGACTGAGACTGATAGTTCTTCCTTGCAGGTAGTCATTTCAAATAATAACAATACGCTATATACAGTTGACTATTTTGACTGGGATCTAAATAAATATTGAAAAACTTGCATTAATTTTGTAAAACACTGCGACTATTACGTAATTCTGTACTGTAGATTATGACGGCATTACCCAAGATGTGTGACGAAATTAGAAGAAAAACGTGTTAGGACAGTTTGTTCTGGCGTCAAATTTGTTTAATTTCTTTATTCTCTGTTCTGTGATAAGGGAAGGTCGGGTAATACCGGATGGCGGCTAGCATCGGACAAGCTTTGTTTCTAGCATTTTCTTCAAGTGTAGAACCTGTGAAGACACCAGCATGTTGGGTGAATAAAGAAAGTTTCACGCCATATTTAGTTATTAGGCTTCAAACAGGATGAACAAAATCGTGCCCTTCACACACAGTCTAACATCCATACACACAGGAGAAAAAACCGAATTTTCTGCATATCTCAATACTTCAAAGTGTTCTGAATCCAAATATGTAAAAAATTATCGAATACATATTTATATATTGACTTTTAGCTTTGGAATAAAAAACGTTTCTACGTTCTATCTTTATTAGAACTCTATTTATTGTATCTTTTTGTTTATTTATTTATTTATTCTGTTTTTATAAGACAGACAAAATCGCTTCGTATTCCGCTCCACGAAAATCACTTCAAAAATGTGCGAATTTCGTGCCTGTTTTTATATTTAGCTTACAGAATAATAATAATACTGTAAATAATAATACTGTAATAATAAAATTTAACGTAAATATATTCGATTTTCGGACAACAGATGGCAGCACTAGTACGTTAATGGATTATATTTTAATGAATTGGCAATTTTTTTTTATAATCGAGTAAACTATAACTGTTATTTTATTCATTTAAAATGTCGATTATAAATTTTAATTTTAATTTTTTTTTAAATTAACAATTATTAAGAAAATATCGATATAAACGGAATTCCTAAACTGCAGAAGTGTTTACACTCTTTCGGAATGTGTCTCTAAATACCAGTAGACCCCCCCTATAACACTGTAGATAATTCCGTGTTATATGAATTCCATGTTGTACGAGTCACTTAAATTTTAAAAATACGTGAGCCGTTCACAACCCGGCACACGTATTTGTAAAATCTA